>NC_053024.1:411342397-411616591 GCF_003073215.2 Triticum urartu
TGGGTTGAAGTCTCCATCAACGTGGATGTAGGATAGCACCACCTATCCGAACCACGGGAAAAACATTCGTGTCTCCAATAGCGTTTGAATTCTCCAAACCCTTCCCTTTACATTCTTGCAAGTTGCATGCTTTACTTTCCGCTGCCAATATACTCTTTGCATGCTTGCTTGAATTGTGTGATGATTGCTTGACTTGTCCTAAAATAGCTAAAATCTGCCAAGAACTAAAATTGGGAAAAGGTTAAGTTTTTATTTGGTCAAGTAGTCTAATCACCCCCCTCTAGACATACTTTCGATCCTACAAGTGGTATCAGAGCTTTGGTCTCCATTTGCTTTGATCTCCATAGCTCTTGGTGGTCATAGCCTTGGTTTCACAACCTAGGAGAGTATGGCGTCTAGCGAGGGAAATTATCACCGTAGAGGTCCTTACTTTGATGGTACTAATTTTGCTAGTTGGAAGCATAAAATGAAAATGCATATTCTTGGACATAACCCCGCCGTTTGGGCTATTGTGTGTGTTGGCTTGCAAGGTGACTTCTTTGATGGGAGAGAACCAAACCGTGAAGCTACCGCGGATGAGTTGAAGATGTTGCAATACAATGCTCAAGCTTGTGATATTCTCTTCAACGGATTGTGCCCCGAAGAATTCAACAAAATCAGCCATCTTGAGAATGCAAAGGAAATTTGGGACACTTTGATTGACATGCACGAAGGTACCGACTCCGTCAAGGAATCCAAGTTGGATGTGCTTCAAAGCCAACTTGACAAGTTCAAGATGAAGGATGGTGAAGGTGTCGCTGAAATGTACTCTAGGCTTGCTCTCATCACAAATGAGATTGCCGGCTTAGGAAGTGAAGAGATGACCGATAGATTCATCATCAAGAAGATCCTAAGAGCCTTGGATGGAAAATATGATACCGTGTGCACATTGATCCAAATGATGCCCAATTACAAAGATCTCAAGCCAACGGAGGTGATTGGAAGAATTGTTGCTCATGAGATGTCACTTAAGGATAAAGAGGAACTTCACAACAAATCAAGTGGTGCATATAAAGCCTCATGTGAAGCCCCTACATCATCAAGTGAGAAACAAGACTTCAATGAAGAATTGAGCTTAATGGTGAAGAACTTCAACAAGTTCTACAAGAGTAGAAGCAAAGATAGAAGCTTCAAGTCAAGGTCCTACAATGACAAAAGATCTTCTAGTCAAGAGCGAAACTGCTACAATTGTGGAAGACCCGGACACTATTCCAATGAGTGTACGGCTCCCTACAAGAGAAGAGAAGATTCTCCAAGAAGAAGAAGCAAAGAATCACCACCAAGAGAGAGAAGGAGTAGAGATGATCGTTATGAACGAAGATACTCACGGAGAAGCAAGGATTCGAAAAGGAGGGAAAAATCATCAAGGAGTTACACAAGAAGAAGACATCAAGCTCATGTTGGTGAATGGGTATCCGGCTCCTACTCCGACAGCCACTCCGAGAGAAGTTATCACTCCGACTCCGAAGATACTCAAGATGAAGGTGTTGCCGGTCTAGCACTTGTGTCAACCAACTCCTACGACATATTTGACTCACCAAATGAAGGAATTGGAAGATTCTTCATGGCCAAAGGTCCTAAGGTAACACTCCCCGAGTATGTTGATTTCAATAGTGATGAAGATGACTTGTTAGGTGATGATTTGCTTGTTGACAACTCTAGTGATGAATACTATGACGAAACGTCAATTAAACATGCTAATCAAGATAAAACGAATGACAATGATAAGGAGAAGATTGAGGCTCTAACTAAAGAACTAAACACTCTTAAGTTAGCTCATGAAATTATCTTCGAAGATCATCGAGAACTTTTAAGAGCTCATGAGAAATTACGCTTTGAGAAGCTCAATCTTGAGCAAGAGCATGAGTTCTTAAAAGCAATCAATGATGATCTCCGCAAGAAAAGCTCTTCTTACATTGCCAAGCGTTTACTCTTATCCACTTACATGCCTCAAGTCAAGTCTAATAACAAGAACAAGAAAGATTCTTCCTCTAGTAGTAACAATGATCATGCTAAATCCAATATTGTTGCTTCTAGTAGTTTTCTTGATTCCACTAATGATTCTCTTAGCCAAGTTACACTTGAGCAAGAAAATAGTTTATTGAAGGGAATTATAGAGAAAGGAGTGTACAAAAGCCTTGCCGGGAGTAAGCAATTCGAGGAAATTGTGCGCAAGCAAGGAATGCAACGGAAGAATCAAGGTGTTGGTTTTGAACGAAAGTTCAATGCCAATGGAGTTGAGTGGGAAGAAGATCAATACCCCAAGACAAAGTTTGTCCCTCAACAAGAGAAGTATGATGCTTCTTTCAAGGGGACACAAGCTCAAGATGATCTTCCACCACAAGACTACAAGCAAAAAAGGCAAGGACAAGCTTCAAGAGGAAATTGATGCATTTGAAGAAGCTCCTAAGACCTTAGTCAAGTGGATTCCCAAGACTACTTCAAGTTCCACTTCATCAAGTACGACTACAAATCCAAGGATTCCCATCAAGATGATGTGGATCCAAAAGAAGAAGAACTAGAGAGTTATTGAGGGTGACTCCGCCAACATACCTCACTCTTATCATTTTGGCAAGAACAAGTGCAATCAACTTCCACATCGTGCACTAGTTCAAGGAGTCACAAACCCTCTTGTTGGTAAGACAAGGGACAAGGTCTTACCAAGGGACAAGGTAACCTAAAAGTTTTTATGGACATCATCTTTTGTGTGCATCACTCTATGTCTATGGATATCCTTGTTTGTTCCTTGTGGGACTAACCCATGTAGGTATTGAAAGTGCAATTCACTCAAATGGATAGCTCCAAGTGATCTACATCAACATTGAGCATCCACATCTTCAACATCTACATGAAGTCATCATCGACAAAACCCAAGGTTAGTTCATCCCTCTTAGGGGGGATATCACATCTAGGGGGAGCTTTACTCTAAGACTTGAGCTAAAGCAACTCTAAAGATGTGAACAAAACAATGCTTTATGTAAAAGTGGTAACCCCACTTGAGCTTAAACGATGAGTATGACCTATGATCAAGTGTTCTCACTTGACTCCTAAGTCAATATACTCATATATAGATGACCTAGTCATCGCAAATTGCTTGATAGATGCTAGAATTGGTTGTGCATGCCTTGTCACATATTTCATTTGCCATCTTATTGTGTGAGCATGCTGGTTGCATATTTTACTCATTCGAGGACATCCACTTGTTGTTTTGATTGTTTGGTTTTATCTTCTTTTGCCAAGTGGATGGACAAGAATGCCTAAGAACCTCCTCTAGCTATCTATGCTTTTCTCGTCTCAAACTCTATTCATGCTGCATCACAAAATTTGATCAAGTCAGATTCGAACCACTCTATGTGAGGAGCGCTCGGAGTCCTCGATTCGTCATAGACTTAAACTTCCAAAACCTCTTTATGATTCTCGGTCTGACCGATACTCCACTTTCGGTCCTACCGAGATCATTAAGTTGATCTAGGTTTTCGATCTCGGTGCAACCGATTTGAACATTTCGGTCACACCGAGTTTCAGTAACTGCACGCAGTTATGAATCTCGGTGCCACCGAGTTGTTCCACTCGGTCACACCGACAGGGTCGGGCTATATATAGTCACGGGCAAAATTTTGGAAATTTCTCCGAACCCCTTCGCCCTCGCGATAGCCTGCTCTACCCTCGTGGTCTCCGGATCGTCTTCTCGCCACCAGCCGCCTCCAGTAGCTGGTCTCCGTCGCCGTCAACGGGAATTCTGCCCCGCCGTTGCCGCCGTAGCAAGTCCCCGCCGAACTAGGGTATGGACTTGATCTTTGTGCTATTCCTCAATCTGATTCCTAGCACATTGTGTTCTTCATGATTCTTGCCACGATTGAAACACTCCTATCCAGTCAAAACGCTCGTAGATTAGGTTTGATTCGAAAATTTTAGGATTGGGTTTCCGCCGAAACCATCTCGGACCCGCCGAGTTGAAAAACTCGGTCCCACCGACTTGGCTTATGCCATTGCACAAGTGAGACTCGGTCTGACCGAGAATTACTTATCGGTGTGACCGATTTTGGAACTCTGTGAAACCCTAGCAGTCTCGGTGCCACCGAAGTGTGACTCGGTCCTACCGAGTTCACTAGTTTAGGTTCCAAAACTGCTTCGGTATCACCGAGTTTGAAAATCGGTAGATCCGAGATGATTTCAGTGGGAAACTAAAACTAAGTTTTTGGATCATTCTTTTTGCAAAAATCTCTGCATTTTGTGATGCTCATCCTTTCTACCTCATCTATAATCTGTTCACAGGGTCAGCAGTCAGAGCTTGCAGCATGTCAGACCAGAGTGATAGCCAGAATGTGTCAGAACAGCAAGTGGTGATGAGTGAGGGCACTAGTCCCTCCAGCTCTTCTGATGAAGGCAGCAGGAGCATCCCTAGCAACTTGCCAAAGGCTGCCACAAGACAGAGGAAGAAGAGGACTTCAGATTCCGAAGATGAAGACTATGTGGCAGAGGAAGAGGCCACTTCCAAGAGAGTTAAGCCAGCTCAAGGCACTAAGCCAGGCCTGAAAATCAAAAGGCCAGCAGGCAGGCAGCCAATGTCAAAGGTCAGAATGTCAACTGAGAAGCCCATAGATCCAGTTGCAGCTGAGAGCAAGAAAAGAAAGGAAAGGGTGAAGAAGACTGTGGCTAGAGTGCTTGGCAAAGCTTCCATCATGGAAGAGGAAGAAGAAGAAGAAGTAGCTGCACCAGCACCCAAGGCACCCAAGCTAATGGGAGATGCCATAAAATCAGGGGGAGCTGCTTCCAAAGCCAAAGCCAAAGAGGAACACAAGAAGCATCCCAGCTGCTGAAAAGAACAAGGCCCCGGTGCCTGAAGCTGCAGAAGAAGAGGAAGAGAATGTCCTAAGGAAGCTAAAGCCCAAGATCCCAGACCACAACGATGCTCATCCTGTGGTTGAGGACATGAAGCTCAGGAGAGATTCAGGGCTGAGGAAATGGAGAGAAGCAGACCCGTATGCTTCAAGGAGAAGGGCAGCAGTTGACTACAGGTTTCACACCAAGGAGCAGCAGGATTTTTATGAGACAGTGCTGCTAGATAAGAAGCCCATTGTCTGTGATATGCGATGGGTTGATTGGACATACATCAAGGACAATGAGGAGCACTATCCTGGAGTGCAAGACAGCTTCATAGCTTGTGGAGTAGCCGACTTTGTTGGGCAGAAGCTCACAAAGTGGAACGAGGAACTCATCATGCAGTTCTACTCCACAGCTCACTTTTATCCAGATGGGAGGATCACATGGATGTCTGAGGGTACAAGGTACCAATCCACTGTTGAGGAATGGGCAAAGTTGATTAATGCCCCAGAGGAGCAAGATGATGACTTGGATATCTATGCCAAGAAGAAAATGGACCACAATTCCATGTCCAATATGTATAAGGAAATTCCAAATGAGGCACTTGACACCTTCAAGTTTGGCTCAGTACATTACCTTCTGTCAGGGCTCCCGACTATCAATTGGATCTTGAGGCACACCTTATTGCCCAAGTCAGGTGATCACAAGATGATCAGAGGCCATGCTATCAACTTGCTACATGTATTTGATGTACCTCAGAAGTTCAAAGTGATGAGCCTCATAGTGGAAACAATCAAGAGGACTGCAGCAGACCAGAAGAGGAGCTGCGGATATGCCCCTCAGATTCAGGAGCTCATTAACTCCAAGATGGGCACGGGCATATATTTATTGGACAAGGAACATTTGCCCATCCGTCCAGATTTTGAGAACAATGAAGTTGCGATGACTGAGAACGAGCCATCGTCTGCACAAGCTTACGCAAAGAAGGACAAGGCGAGGAAGGAGAAAGCTGCCAAGATGCCAACTCAAGAGGAGGCATCTGAGTATTTCCTGAAGACTAAACAAGAGCAGCTTGGTTACTTGATTGCATCCACGCTGAGGATTGAGCAAAGTCTAGCCACCCTCACTCAGAATCAGCAGAGCCTAGAGAGAATCATGGAACAGAAGTTCTATGACTTGGATGTCAAAGTAATGGAAGTTCAGTCTGCAGTGGAGCAGCTCCAGGAGGACATGCAGGAGAGGAGAGGCAGGACTACCACTCATGCCTTTGCCAGAGTGCCAAGAGGTCCGAGGTCGTCTGCTGTGCCAGTTGCTGACACAAGAGCCACCACCTCAGCACCAGCCACAGCCTCAGTTCCACCAGCTCCAGCATCTACTTCAGCTCCAACTCCAGCGTCTACTTCAGCATCTACCGAAGCCTTCGTCCTTGGAGTGATCCGGACTCCACCACCACCTGAAGATCAAGCCTGAGCGTCGATCTAGTGCTATGCATTTTCTAGGAACTTTTTGGTAACTTGTTGCCAAAGGGGGAGAAGATGTATAGATCATAGGCTTCGAGAGAGAGTGTGTTGCTTTTCTCTCTTGCTTTATTTGGTGGTTTTTCAAACTTGTTTGCTTTTGAGTGCTTGAGATACTATGCTTGTGAGACATTGATGATCATGTGTTTGATCATAAGCTACACTTAATGCTTGCTTAATGCTATTATCTTATCAATCTTATGTGATCATTCATTATTCTTGGTGATGAGTGCATGTATTTCATTCTTATCATTTTAAGCGCTCCACCAAGATGTATGTGACATGGAAGAGTAACCCATGACTCTAACTCCTTGTGCATTTGCAGTCCAAAGCAAATTTTTTAACATGCACAAATTTAGGGGGAGCTCTTACTTATCACATACTTCTCAAAGCGACGATATATTTCATGCTTATTATCATTTGTCGAAGCTTTGATCTATATGTTGTCATCAATTACCAAAAAGGGGGAGATTGAAAGTGCAACTATCCCTAGGTGGTTTTGGTAATTCATAACAACATATAGCTCATTGAGCTAATGCTATTCCAAGATATTATTTCAGGAAAGCTCAATGATTGGCATGGCATGGATGTGAAAAGTGGAACCCTCAAAATGCTAAGGACAAAGGATTGGCTCAAGCTCAAAAGCTCAAGACTCTTCATTTTATATTTTAGTGATCCAAGATCACATTGAGTCTTTAGGAAAAGCCAATACTATCAAGGAGGGATGAGGTGTTGCTTAATGAGCCTCTTGCTTCATGTGCTTAGTGATATGCTCCAAAACCCTCAACTACTTTCCCATATCCACATATGACCTAAACCCTAAGCCAAACTCGGTTACCGATTCTTCCTATCCGGCGCCACCGAGTTTCACTTGTCATAAGCCACTGCCAAACCCTAGCAATTCGGTTCTACCGATAGGGATCTCGGTCTCACCGAGATGGGATTGCAAACTCTCTGTTTCCCTTTCGTAACTTTTCGGTCTCACCGAAAGAGCGAATCGGTCCCACCGAGATTGCAATGTAAATTTAGTGTTTCCCCTTTGTAACTTTTCGGTCTCACCGAAAGAGCAAATCCGTCCCACCGAGTTTGCCTGACCAACTCTCTGGTTAGCTAATTACCAAATTCGGTCTCACCGAGTTTGTGTAATCGGTCTCACCGAGATTACGTTATGCCCAAACCCTAACCATATCGGTCCTACCGAGTTGCATGTCAGTCCCACCGAAAATCTCTAACGGTCACTAGGTTTACATTTTCGGTCCGACCGAGTTTGTTGATTCGGTCCCACCGAGATTGGAAAACTGTGTGTAACGGTTGGATTTTGTGTGGAGGCTATATATACCCCTCCACCTCCTCTTCATTCGAAGAGAGAGCCATCAGAACACATACACCATTCCAACTCATATGTTCTGAGAGAGAACCACCTACTCATGTGTTGAGACCAAGATATTCCATTCCTACCATATGAATCTTGATCTCTAGCCTTCCCAAGTTGCTTTCCACTCAAATCTTCTTTCCACCAAATCCAAATCCTATGAGAGAGAGTTGAGTGTTGGGGAGACTATCATTTGAAGCACAAGAGCAAGGAGTTCATTACCTACACACCATTTGTTACTTCTTGGAGAGTGGTGTCTCCTAGATTGGCTAGGTGTCACTTGGGAGCCTCCGACAAGATTGTGGAGTTGAACCAAGGAGTTTGTAAGGGCAAGGAGATCGCCTACTTCGTGAAGATCTACCGCTAGTGAGGCAAGTCCTGTGTGGGCGATGGCCATGGTGGGATAGACAAGGTTGCTTCTTCGTGGACCCTTTGTGGGTGGTTGCTTCTTCGTGGACCCTTCGTGGGTGGAGCCCTGTGTGGACTCGCGCAACCGTTACCCTTGGGTGGAGCCCTGTGTGGACTCGCGCAACCGTTACCCTTCGTGGGTTGAAGTCTCCATCAACGTGGATGTAGGATAGCACCACCTATCCGAACCACGGGAAAAACATTCGTGTCTCCAATAGCGTTTGAATTCTCCAAACCCTTCCCTTTACATTCTTGCAAGTTGCATGCTTTACTTTCCGCTGCCAATATACTCTTTGCATGCTTGCTTGAATTGTGTGATGATTGCTTGACTTGTCCCAAAATAGCTTAAATCTGCCAAGAACTAAAATTGGGAAAAGGTTAAGTTTTTATTTGGTCAAGTAGTCTAATCACCCCCCCCTCTAGACATACTTTTGATCCTACAACATGTGTAAATACATAGACAAACAGAGTGTCCCTAGTATGCCTCTACTTGACTAGCTCATTAATCAAAGATGGTTAAGTTACCTAGCCATAGACATGTGTTGTCATTTGATGAACGGGATCACATCATTAGAGAATGATGTGATGGACAAGACCCATATGTTAGCTTAGAACTATGATCGTTTAGTTTATTGCTATTGCTTTCTTCATGACTTATAGATGTTACTATGACTATGAGATTATGCAACTCCCGAATACCGGAGGAACACCTTGTGTGCTATCAAACGCCACAACGTAACTGGGTGATTATAAAGATGCTCTACATGTGTCTCCGATGGTGTTTGTTGAGTTGGCATAGATCAAGATTAGGATTTGTTACTCCGTGTATCGGAGAGGTATCTCTGGGCCCTCTCGGTAATGCACATCACTATGAGCCTTGCAAGCAATGTGACTAATAAGTTAGTCACGGGATGATGCATTATGGAACGAGTAAAGAGACTTGCCGGTGACGAGATTGAACTAGGTATGATGATACCCACGATCGAATCTCGGCCAAGTAACATACCGATGACAAAGGGAACAACGTATGTTGTTATACGGTTTGACCGATAAAGATCTTCGTAGAATATGTAGGAGCCAATATGAGCATCCAGGTTCCGCTATTGGTTATTGACCAGAGATGTGTCTCGGTCATGTCTACATAGTTCTCGAACCCGTAGGATCCACACGCTTAACGTTCAATGACGATTTGTATTATGAGTTTCGTGTTTTGATGAACCGAAGTTTGTTCAGAGTCCCGGATGAGATCACGGACATGACGAGGAGTCTCGAAATGGTCGACACATAATGATTGATATATTGGAAGGTTATGTTTGAACACCGAAATGGTTTCAGATAGATTCGGGCATTTTCCGAAGTACCGAGGGGTTACCGGAACCCCCCGGGGGGTTAATGGGCCTTCTGTTGGGGAACGTAGTAATTTCAAAAAAAATACCTACGCACACGCAAGATCATGGTGATGCATAGCAACGAGAGAGGAGAGTATCGTCCACATACCCTCGTAGACCGTAAGCGGAAGCGTTATGAGAACGCGGTTGATGTAGTCATACGTCTTCACGATCCGACCGATCCAGGTACCGAACGTACGACACCTCCGAGTTCAGCACACGTTCAGCTCGATGACGTCCCACGAAATCTGATCTAGCAGAGCTTCACATGAGAGTTCCGTCAGCACGACGGCGTGATGACGGTGATGATGTTGCTACCGACGCAGGGCTTCGCCTAAGCACCGCTACGATATGATCGAGGTGGATTATGGTGGAGGGGGCACCGCACACGGCTTGGAACAATCAACTTGTGTGTCCATGGGGTGCCCCTGCCCCCATATATAAAGGAGGGAGGAGGAGGAGGCCGGCCCTAGAGGGGGCGCGCCAAGTGTGGGGAGTCCTACTAGGACTCCCAAGTCCTAGTAGGATTCCCCTTTTCCTTTCCGGAGTAGGAGAGAATAAAGAATGAAAGAGAGAGGGAGTAGGAAAGGGCAAGGGGGGCGCCGCCCTCTTTCCCCTAGTCCAATTCGGACCCATGGGGGGCGCGCGCCTCCTTCCCTTTGTCATGCCTCCTCTATTCCCGTATGGCCCAATAAGGCCCAATACTTCTACCGGCGAATTCCCGTAACTCTCCGGTACTACGAAAAATACCCGAATCACTCGGAACCTTTCCGATGTCCGAATATAGCCTTAAAATATATCGATCTTTATGTATCGACCATTTCAAGACTCCTCGTCATGTCCCTGATCTCATCGGGGACTCCGAACAAACTTCGGTTATCAAATCACATAACTCATAATACAAATCGTCATAGAACGTTAAGCGTGCGGACCCTACGGGTTCGAAAACTATGTAAACATGACCGAAACTCATCTCCGGTCAATAACCAATAGCGGAACCTGGATGGTCATATTGGTTCCTACATATTCTACGAAGATCTTTATCGGTCAAACCGCATAACAACATACGTTTTTCCCTTTGTCATCGGTATGTTACTTTCCTGAGATTCGATCGTCGGTATCTCAATACCTAGTTCAATATCGTTACCGGCAAGTCTCTTTACTCATTCCGTAATGCATCATCCCGCAACTAACTCATTAGTCACATTGCTTGCCAGGCTTATAGTGATATGCATTACCGAGAGGGCCCAGAGATACCTCTCCGACAATCGGAGTGACAAATCCTAATCTCGATCTATGCCAACTCAACAAGTACCATCGGAGACACCTGTAGAGAACCTTTATAATCACCCAATTACGATGTGATGTTTGGTAGCACAAAAAGTGTTCCTCTTGTATTCGGGAGTTGCATAATCTCATAGTCATAGGAACACGTATAAGTCATGAAGAAAGCAATAGCAATATACTAAACGATCAAATGCTAAGCTAACGGAATGGGTCAAGTCAATCACATCATTCTCTAATGATGTGATCCCGTTAATCAAATGACAACTCATGTCTATGGTTAGGAAACTTAACCATCTTTGATTCAACGAGCTAGTCAAGTAGAGGCCTACTAGTGACACTCTATTTGTCTATGTATTCACACATGTACTAAGTTTCCGGTTAATACAATTCTAGCATGAATAATAAACATTTATCATGATATAAGGAAATAAATAATAACTTTATTATTGTCTCTAGGGAATATTTCCTTCAGTCTCCCACTTGCACTAGAGTCAATAATATAGTTCACATCTTTATGTGATTAGTTCACATCTCCATGTGACTAATACCCAAAGGGTTTACTAGAGTCAATAATCTAGTTCACATTGCTATGTGATTAACACCCAAAGAGTGGTCATGTTTTGCTTGTGAGAGAAATTTAGTCAACGGGTCTGCCACATTCAGAGCCATATGTATTTTGCAAATTTTCTATGTCTACAATGCTTTGCACGGAGCTACTCTAGCTAATTGCTCCCACTTTCAATATGTATCTAGATCGAGACTTATAGCCATCCAGATCGGTGTCAAAGCTTGCATCAATGTAACTCTTTATGATGAACTCTTTGTCACCTCCATAACCGAGAAACATTTCCTTATTCCACTAAGGATATTTTTGACCGCTGTCCAGTGATCCACTCCTGGATCACTATTGTACCCTCTTGCCAAACTTATGGTGAGGTACACAATAGGTCTGGTACACAGCATAGCATACTTTGTAGAACCTATGACTGAGGCATAGGGAATGACTTTTCATTCTCTTTCTATTTTCTGCCATGGTCGGGTTTTGAGTCTTTACTCAACTTCACACCTTGCAACACAGGCAAGAACTCCTTCTTTGGCTGTTCCATTTTGAACTACTTCAAAATCTTGTGAAGGTACATACTCATTGAAAAAACTTATCAAGCGTCTTGATCTATCTCTATAGATCTTGATGCTCAATGTGTAAGCAGCTTCATCGAGGTCTTTCTTTGAAAAACTCTTTTCAAACACTCTTTTATGCTTTTCAGAAAATTCTACATTATTTCCGATCAACAATATGTCATTCACATATACTTATCAGAAATGTTGTAGTGCTCCCACTCACTTTCTTGTAAATAGAGGCTTCACCGGAAGTCTGTATAAAACCATATGCTTTGATCAACTCATCAAAGCGTATATTCCAACTCCGAGATGCTTGCACCAGTCCATAGATGGATCGCTGGAGCTTGCACATTTTTTTAGCACCTTTAGGATCGACAAAACCTTCTGGTTGCATCATATACAACTCTTCTTTAAGAAATCCATTAAGGAATGTAGTTTTGACATCCATTTGCCAGATTTCATAAAATGTGGCAATTTGCTAACATGATTTGGACATACTTAAGCATCGCTACAAGTGAGAAAATCTCATCGTAGTCAACACCTTGAACTTTGTCAAAAACCTTTTTCGACAAGTCTAGCTTATTAGATAGTAACATTACTATCAGCGTCCGTCTTCCTCTTGAAGATCCATTTATTCTTAATGACTCACCGATCATCGGGCAAGTCAATCAAAGTCCATACTTTGTTCTCATACATGGATCCCATCTCAGATTTCATGGCCTCAAGCCATTTCGCGGAATCTGGGCTCATCATCGCTTCCTCATAGTTCATAGGTTCATCATGGTCTAGTAACATGACTTTCAGAAAGGATTACCGTACCACTCTGGTGCGGACCATACTCTGGTTGTCCTACAAGGTTCAGTAGTAATTTGATCTGAAGTTTCATGATCATCATCATTAGCTTCCTCACTAACTGATGTAGAGATCACTAGAACTGATTTCTGTGATGAACTACTTTCCAATTTGGGAGAAGGTACAATTACCTCATAAAGTTCTACATTCCTCCCACTCACTTCTTTCGAGAGAAACTCCTTCCCTAGAAAGGATCCATTCTTAGCAACGAATGTCTTGCCTTCGGATCTGTGATAGAAGGTGTACCTAACTGACTCCTTTGGGTATCGTATGAAGACACATTTCTCCGATTTGGGTTTGAGCTTACCAGGATGAAACTTTTTCACATAAGCATCGCAACTCCAAACTTTAAGAAACGACGGCTTTGGTTTCTTGCCAAACCATAGTTCATACGGTGTCATCTCAACGGATTTAGATGGTTCCCTATTTAACGTGAATGCAACTATCTCTAATGCATAACCCCAAAACGATAGTGGTAAATCGGTAAGAGACATCATAGATCGCACCATATCCAATAAAGTACGATTACAACGTTCGGACACACCATTATGTTGTGGTGTTCCAGGTGGCGTGATTTGCAAAACTATTCCACATTGTTTCAAATGAAGACCAAACTCGTAACTCAAATATTCGCCTCTGCGATCAGATCATAGAAACTTTATTTTCTTGTTACGATGATTTTCCACTTCACTCTGAAATTCTTTGAACTTTTCAAATGTTTCAGACTTATGTTTCATTAAGTTGATATACCCATATCTGCTCAAATCATCCGTGAAGGTCAGAAAATAACGATCCCCGCCGTGAGCCTCAACACTTATCGGATCGCATACATCAGTATGTATAATTTCCAACAAGTCTGTTGCTCACTCCATTGTTCCGGAGAACGGAGTCTTAGTCATCTTGCCCATGAGGCATGGTTTGCAAGCATCAACTGATTCATAATTAAGTGATTCCAAAAGCCCATCAGCATGGATTTTCTTCATGCGCTTTACACCAATATGACCTAAATGGCAGTGCCACAAATAAGTTGCACTATCATTATTAACTTTGCATCTTTGGGCTTCAATATTATGAATATGTGTATCACTACGATCGAGATTCAATAAACCATTCACCTTGGGTGTATGACCATTGAAGGTTTTATTCATGTAAACAGAACAACAATTATTCTCTGACTTTAAATGAATAACCGTATTGCAATAAACATGATCAAATCATATTCATGCTTAACGCAAACACCAAATAACATTTATTTAGGTTCAACACTAATGCTGAAAGTATAGGGAGTGTGCGATGATGATCATATCAATCTTGGAACCACATCCAACACACATCGTAGTCTCTGTTCATTCTGCAACTCCCATTTCGAGTTACTAATCTTAGCAACTGAACTAGTATCAAATACTGAGGGGTTGCTATAAACACTAGTAAAGTACACATCAATAACATGTATATCAAATATACCTTTGTTCACTTTGCCATCCTTCTTATCCGCCAAATACTTGGGGCATTCTGCTTCCAGTGACCAGTCCCTTTGCAGTAGAAGCACTTAGTCTCAGGCTTAGGTCCAAACTTGGGCTTCTTCACTTGAGCAGCAACTTGCTTGCCGTTCTTCTTGAAGTTCCCTTTATTTCCCTTGCCCTTTTACTTGAAACTAGTGGTCTTGTTAACCATCAACACTTGATGCTTTTTCTTGATTTCTACCTGCGCCAATTTCAGCATCGCGAAGAGCTTTGGGGATCGTTTCCGTTATCCCTTTCATATTATAGTTCATCACGAAGTTCTAGTAACTTGGTGATAGTGACTAGACAACTCTGTCAATCACTATCTTATCAGGAAGATTAACTCCCACTTGGTTCAAGTGATTGTAGTACTCAGACATTCTGAGCACATGCTCATTCGTTGAGCTATTCTCCTCCATCTTGTAGGCAAAGTACTTGTCAGAGGTCTCATACCTCTCGACACGGGCATGAGTATGAAATACCAATTTCAACTCTTAGAACATCTTATATGTTCCTGGTGTTCAAAACGTTTTTGAAGTCCCGGTTCTAAGCCGTAAAGCATGGTGCACTAAACTATCAAGTAGTCATCATACCGAGCTTGTCAAACGTTCATAACGTCTACATCTGCTCCTGCAATAGGTTTGTCACCTAGCGGTGCATCAAGGACATAATTCTTCTATGTAGCAATGAGGATAATCCTCAGATCATGGAGCTAGTCCGCATCATTGCTACTAACATCTTTCAACATGGTTTTCTCTAGGAACATATCTCTCCCTAATAATAAATCACAAATTGACTTTGTCGGGTTCACCGTCACAATACGCTTTCTTCTCATGTCATAATACGCTTCTACAATTTGTATGGACAAAATTGTAATATAAACGAGATGGTACTAATTTGGGTCCGCACCAACCGGCTAGCATGGGCGATCTTTTCCAAGGCGCCAACGCCATCCACCGCAACTGTCCATGCCCCTCGTGCGCTGCGTTCGCACGACAAAGGCCGCGCATGGGTGGGACCGATAGATGTGAGCAGGTGATCGCCCCCCTGGCCTAGCCTGGCCCGTTTGCTGCATGCATCATGCCCATCATCGATCCCTACGCTCTCCGACTCCAATAACGGCGCTCTTTGTTATCAATCCACGGAGAAAGAAAGGCGGGAGAGGAATCGCGGAGAGCGATGGCGTGTGGTGGCGCTGCAGACGGCCGGCCGGGTTCGCGCGCGTTCGAGTAGTCGCTTGGGCACAGGTCAAGGGTCGCCTTTGCTTTCGCCGGAGGTCGGCCAAGGAAAAGGGCCGACGGCCGGCTGGCTAGGGGCGAAGCTAGCTAGGCCAAAACCCAAGATGGAGTAGCTGGCCAGTAGGAGCGTCAATTCAAACAGGACTGCTGCTACCTCTTGAGCACTGTGTTGGATTTCCTTGAAGAGGAAAGGATGATGCAGCAAAGTAGTATAAGTATTTCCCTCAGTTTTTGAGAACCAAGGTATCAATCCAGTAGGAGGCTACGCGCGAGTCCCTCGTACCTGCACAAAGCAAATAACTCCTCGCAACCAACGCGATAAGGGGTTGACAATCCCTTCACGGTCACTTGCGAGAGTGAGATCTGATAGATATGATAAGATAATATTTTTGGTATTTTTGTGATAAAGATGCAAAGTAAAATAAAAAGCAAAGGAAATAACTAAATATTGGAAGATTAATATGATGATGATAGACTCGGGGGCCATAGGTTTCACTAGTGCCTTCTCTCAAGAGCATAAGTATTTTCCGGTGGGTGAACAAATTACTGTTGAGCAATTGACAGAATTGAGCATAGTTATGAGAATATCTAGGTATGATCATGTATATAGGCATCACGTCCGAGACAAGTAGACCGACTCCTGCCTGCATCTACTACTGTTACTCCACTCATCGACCGCTATCCAGCATGCATCTAGAGTATTAAGTTCATGAAAACAGAGTAACGCCTTAAGCAAGATGACATGATGTAGAGGGATAAATTCATGCAATATGATAAAAAAACCATCTTGTTATCCTCGATGGCAACAATACAATACATGCCTTGCTGCCCCTACTGTCACTGGGAAAGGACACCGTGAGATTGAACCCAAAGCTAAGCACTTCTCCCATTGCAAGAAAGATCAATCTAGTAGGCCAAACCAAACTTATAATTCAAAGAGACTTGCAAAGATAACCAATCATACATAAAAGAATTCAGAGAAGATTCAAATATTGTTCATAGATAATCTTGATCATAAACCCACAATTCATCGGTCTCAACAAACACACCGCAAAAAGAAGATTACATCGAATAGATCTCCACAAGAGAGGGGGAGAACATTGTATTGAGATCCAAAAAGAGAGAAGAATCCATCTAGCTAATAACTATGGACCCGAAGGTCTGAGGTAAACTACTCACACTTCATCGGAGAGGCTATGGTGTTGATGTAGAAGCCCTCCGTGATGGATGCCCCCTCCGGCGGAGCTCCGAAACAGGCCCCAAGATGGGATCTCATGGATACAGAAAGTTACGACGGTGGAATTAGGGTTTTGGCTCCGTATTTGATCGTTTGGGGGTATGTAGGTATATATAGGAGGAAGGAGTACGTCGGTGGAGCAACAGGGGGCCCACGAGGGTGGAGGGCGCGCTTGGGGGGGAGGCGCGCCCCCTACCTCGTGGCCTCCTCCTTTATTTCTTGACGTAGGGTCCAAGTCTCCTGGATCATGTTCAGTGAGAAAATCACGTTCCCGAAGGTTTCATTCCGTTTGGACTCCGTTTGATATTCCTTTTCTTCGAAACCCTAAAATAGGCAACAAAAAAACAACAATTCTAGGCTGGGCCTCCGGTTAATAGGTCAGTCCCAAAAATAATATAAAAGTGGATAATAAAGCCCAATAATGTCCAAAACAGTAGATAATATAGTATGGAGCAATCAAAAATTATAGATACGTTGGAGACATATCAACTACGTACTACGTGCCACTTCGATCTGCAACTCGATCACGCATTCATCTACCATCGGACAAGGCAAACGCATCATCTCGTCGGCATTCCGTCGATCAAGCTCCACTGCCTTTCCGTCAAGGGAAAAATAAATCATGACTTGCGGGGATCGATATCACGACCCGCTTAACTGACACGGAGACGGAACCAGCTGGGCTAGCTGCCCTTTATTTGCATTTGATGGGATGTTTGGGTATAGAGGGGATATTCGGATGGATTTCTTAGAAAGTAAGACCATATAATAGGAAGGTGTGGCAAGACCAATTAACTGAAGTCAAAGATTTCTTCATCAAAAAGTATATGCAAAGACCACATGATGGGAAGGTCTGCATGGATTGGCTACAGCATGCATGCAGCGTGCACATGCCCTACATATACCGGTATTTTTTACTAATTCTGAAATAATTACCGATTAAGTGATACTAATTATTCGATTGATTACTTTAAAACAACACCCAAACTTTTTACTAATTCTGAAATAAGTACAGATTAAGTGATACTAATTATTTGAGTGTTACTGATTCTAAAATAATCACAGATTAAGTGATACTAATTATTCAAGTGATTATTTTAAAACAACACCCAAACGAATTCTACAAAAAATTAAAAAAATCGACCGACGAAGATTTACTACTCATTTAAACAATGGTGGAGAAGGGAGGTACTAATTGTTAGTTATTTTGTATTGTTGCAATGCACGGACACTTTTGCTATGTGCATAATAGCACATGGATATGATTTTGCGAGTCTCTACGCCCGTTGCAACGCACGGGCATTTGTGCTAGTCATAAATAAAACGGGAAACCTATACGCGAGCAATTGATCTACAACATAGATATGCAAACACTATCAGGACTAAGTTCATGATAAATTAAAGTTCAATTAATCATATTACTTAAGAACTCCCACTTAGATAGACATCTCTCTAATCATCTAAGTGATCACGTGATCCATATCAACTAAACCGTGTCTGATCATCATGTGAGATGGAGTAGTTTTCAATGGTGAACATCATTATGTTGATCATATCTACTATATGATTCACGCTCGACCTTTCGGTCTCCAGTGTTCCGAGGCCATATCTGCATATGCTAGGCTCGTCAAGTTTAACCCGAGTATTTCTGCGTGTGCAAAACTGGCTTGCACCCGTTGTATGTGAACGCAGAGCTTATCACACCCGATCATCACGTGGTGTCTCGGCACGACGAACTTTGGTAACGGTGCATACTCAGGGAGAACACTTGTACCTTGAAATTTAGTGAGGGATCATCTTATAATGCTACCGTCAATCAAGCAGAATAAGATCCATAAAGGATAAACATCACATGCAATCAATATAAGTGATATGATATGGCCATCATCATCTTGTGCTTGTGATCTCCATCTCCGAAGCATCGTCATGATCACCATTGTCACTGGCGCGACACCTTGATCTCCATCGTAGTATCATTATCATCTCACCAATATTATGCTTCTATGACTATCGCTACCGCTTAGTGATAAAGTAAAGCATTACAGGGCGATTGCATTGCATACAATAAAGCGACAACCATATGGCTCCTGCCGGTTGCCGATAACTCTGTTACAAAACATGATCATCTCATACAATAAAATATAGCATCATGCCTTGACCATATCACATCACAACATGCCCTGCAAAAACAAGTTAGACGTCCTCTACTTTGTTGTTGCAAGTTTTACGTGGCTGCTACAGGCTGAGCAAGAACCGTTCTTACCTACGCATCAAAACCACAACGATATTTCGTCAAGTTAGTGTTGTTTTAACCTTCAACAAGGATCGGGCGTAGTCACACTCGGTTCAACTAAAGTTGGAGAAACTGACACCCGCCAGCCACCTGTGTGCAAATCACGTCGGTAGAACCACTCTCGCGTAAGCGTACGCGTAATGTCGGGCCGGGCTGCTTCATCCAACAATACCGCCGAACGAAAGTATGACATGCTGGTAAGCAGTATGACTTGTATCGCCCACACCTCACTTGTGTTCTACTCGTGCATATAACATCTACGCATAAACCTGGCTCGGATGCCACTGTTGGGGAACGTAGTAATTTCAAAAAAAATCCTACGCACACGCAAGATCATGGTGATGCATAGCAACGATAGAGGAGAGTATCGTCCACGTACCCTCATAGACCGTAAGCAGAAGCATTATGAGAACGCGGTTGATGTAGTTATAGGTCTTCACGATCCGACCGATCCAAGTACCGAACGTACGGCACCTCCGAATTTAGCACACGTTCAGCTCGATGACGTCCCACGAACTCTGATCCAACAAAGCTTCACATGAGAGTTTCGTCAGCACGACGGCGTGATGATGGTGATGATGTTGCTACCGACGCAGGGCTTCGCCTAAGCACCACTATGATATGATCGAGGTGGATTATGGTGGAGGGGGGCACCGCACACGGCTTGGAACAATCAACTTGTGTGTCCATGGGGTGCCCCCTGCCCCCGTATATAAAGGAGGGAGGAGGAGGAGGCCGGCCCTAGAGGGGGCGCGCCAAGTGTGTGGAGTCCTACTAGGACTCCCAAGTCCTAGTAGGATTCCCCTTTTCCTTTCCGGAGTAGGAGAGAAGAAAGAAGGAAAGAGAGAGGGAGTAGGAAAGGGCAAGGGGGGCACCGCCCCCTTTCCCCTAGTCCAATTCGAACCCATGGGGGGCGCGCGCCTCCTTCCCTTTGTTTTGCCTCCTCTATTCCCGTATGGCCCAATAAGGCCCAATACTTCTCCCCGCGAATTCCCGTAACTCTGCGGTACTCCGAAAAATACCCGAATCACTCGGAACCTTTCCGATGTCCGAATATAGCCTTCCAATATATCGATCTTTACGTCTCGACCATTTAGAGACTCCTCGTCATGTCCCTGATCTCATCCGGGACTCCTAACAAACTTCGGTCATCAAATCACATAACTCAAATACAAATAGTCACAGAACGTTAAGCGTGCGGACCCTACCGGTTCGAGTACTATGTAGACATGACCGAGACTCATCTCCGGTTAATAACCAATAGCGGAACCTAGATGCTCATATTGGTTCCTACATATTCTACGAAGATCTTTATCGGTCAAACCGCATAACAACATACGTTGTTCCCTTTGTCATCGGTATGTTACTTTCCAGAGATTCGATAGTCGGTATCTCAATACCTAGTTCAATCTCGTTACCGGCAAGTCTCTTTACTCGTTCCGTAATGCATCATCCCACAACTAACTCATTAGTCACATTGCTTGGAAGGCTTATAGTGATGTGCATTACCGAGAGGGCCCAAAGATACATCTTCGACAATCGGAGTGACAAATCCTAATCTCGATCTATGCCAACTCAACAAGTACCATCGGAGACACCTGTAGAGCACCTTTATAATCACCCAGTTACGTTATAACGTTTGGTAGCACACAAAGTGTTCCTCTGGTATTCGGGAGTTGCATAATCTCATAGTCATAGGAACATGTATAAGTCATGAAGAAAGCAATAGCAATATACTAAACGATCAAATGCTAAGCTAATGGAATGGATCAAGTCAATCACATCATTCTCTAATGACGTGATCCCGTTAATCAAATGACAACTCATGTATATGGTTAGGAAACTTAACCATCTTTGATTCAACGAGCTAGTCAAGTAGAGGCATACTAGTGACACTCTGTTTGTCTATGTATTCACACATGTACTAAGTTTCCGGTTAATACAATTCTGGCATGAATAATAAACATTTATCATGATATAAGGAAATAAATCATAACTTTATTATTGCCTCTAGGGCATATTTCCTTCACCTACATGGGCCCTAGGGGAAGAGAGGAGGTGGCGGCCAAGTGGAGGCGCCCCCCCCCCCAAGCCCAATCTGGATTGGGTTAGGGTTGGGGGCGGCCCCCCTTTCCTTCTCTCCCTCTCCTCTTTCTCCCTCCTCCTTGTAGGAATAGGAAAGGGGGGTCGAATCCTACTTGGAGAGGACTCCCCCCTTGGGCGCGCCACCCCTTGGCCGGCCTCCTCCTCCCTCCCCCTTTATATACGTGGGAGGGGGCCAAAACACACAAGTTGATCTTTTAGCCGTGTGCGGTGCCCCCCTCCACAGTTACACACCTCGGTCATATCGTTGTAGTGCTTAGGCGAAGCCCTGCGTCGGTAACTTCATCATCACCGTCACCACGCTGTCATGCTGACGGAACTCTCCCTCGGCCTTAGCTGGAACAAGAGTATGAGGGACGTCACCGAGCTGAACGTGTGCTGATCGCGGAGGAGCCGTGCATTAGGTACTTGGATCGGTTGGATCGTGAAGACGTTCGACTACATCAACCGCGTTACTAAACACTTTCGCTTTCGATCTACAAGGGTACGTAGACACACTCTCCCCTCTCTTTGCTATGCATCTCCTAGATAGATCTTGCATGATCGTAGGTCAAAAATTTGAAATATTGCGTTCCCCAACACAAGGCTCTTCACCCGGAACCCTGACGTGGAGAGGAGATCCACGACGACGTCTTCAAGAAGAGAACGACACCCACAAGCATCGCCGGCGCCGGTGCAAAAATGCGGAGCTTTCGCTCGGCACCCCACCCATGTCACCGAGGCCCCAGGGCAAATGCTATGTGCCCAGACCCCAGATCCAAACCTGGGCGACGTCCAACAGAGATGCCCCCGAGCCACCAACCGCTACCCCTCAAGTCGCCCGTACGACCAAGATGTGAGCCACCACCGCCGCCATGGTGCCCGCCGGAGAGCCAACCATGCAAACCGCCATCCGGAGCCGCCGCCTCGACATCCATGTCCGAGACCTCACCCACCACCCACACCACAAAGTACCAGCCACGGTAGGAAGAGTGGAAGGCCACACCTTTCATTCCTAGCCCGACATGAGTTATTGAGGCTGGGTCGGCGCCACCATTGTAGGGGCCCAGCCCTGCGTCCCCAGCCAGTCGTGGTGGATTGGGGGAGACACACCCCCGTGACTCCCGACGGCCATCGCCGAACACACTAGCACGACACCATTTCCGTGGCCCTTGACTCTATGGTACGCGACAGTACCGTGAAGTCTCGACCACCACCAACAACCACCGCACCCACGGAGGGCGAGACCTCCCCACCCGCGGGCACAACCCGGATCGAGCCCAATGTCACCTACCCGGAGCAGCAACTCCGACACGCCTCGGGCCCCGAACAGATCCTCCCGAGCACGTGCCCCCAATCATAGCCACTCCGACGTCATAGACCGAGGAGAAGGGAGATCGCATCCGCTGCGCTGCGTCGCCGACGGGGCACGACCACCAGTGAGTACTGCCGCCCCCACAGACTGATACGTCTCCAACGTATCTATAATTTTTGATTGCTCCATGCTATATTATCTACTGTTTTGGACATTATTGGGCTTTATTATCCACTTTTATATTATTTTTGGGACTAACATATTAACCGGAGGCCCAGCCCAGAATTGCTGTTTTTTGCCTGTTTTAGGGTTTCGAAGAAAAGGAATATCAAACGAAGTCCAAACGGAATGAAACCTTCGGGAACGTGATTTTTAGGAAGATTATGATCTGGGAGACTTGGACCCTACGTCAAGAAAAGAAACAGGAGGCCACGAGGTAGGGGGCGCGCCTCCCCCCCAAGCGCGCCCTCCACCCTCGTGGGCCCCCTGTTGCTCCACCGACGTACTCCTTCCTCTCATATATACCTACGTACCCCCAAACGATCAGATACGGAGCCAAAACCCTAATTCCACCGCCGCAACCTTATGTATCCACGAGATCCCATCTTGGGGCCTGTTCCGGAGCTCCGCCGGAGGGGGCATCCATCACGGAGGGCTTCTACATCAACACCATAGCCTCTCCGATGAAGTGTGAGTAGTTTACCTCAGACCTACGGGTCCATAGTAGCTAGATGGCTTCTTCTCTTTTTGGATCTCAATACAATGTTCTCCCCCTCTCTTGTGGAGAACTATTCGATGTAATCTTCTTTTTGCGGTGTGTTTATTGAGATCGATGAATTGTGGGTTTATTATCAAGTATATCTATGAACAATATTTGAATCTTCTCGAATTCTTTTATGTATGATTGGTTATCTTTGCAAGTCTCTTCGAATTATCAGTTTGGATTGTCCTACTAGATTGATCTTTCTTGCAATGGGAGAAGTGCTTAGCTTTGGGTTCAATCTTGCGGTGTCCTTTCCCAGTGACAGTAGGGGCAGCAAGGCACGTATTGTATTGTTGCCATCGAGGATAACAAGATGGGGCTTTCTTCATATTGCATGAGTCTATCCCTCTACATCATGTCATCTTGCTTAAGGCGTTACTCTGTTTTTAACTTAATACTCTAGATGCATGTTGGATAGCGGTCGATGAGTGGAGTAATAGTAGTAGATGCAGGCAGGAGTCGGTCTACTTGTCTCGGACGTGATGCCTATATACATGATCATACCTAGATATTCTCATAACTATGCTCAATTCTGTCAATTGCTCAACAGTAATTTGTTCACCCACCGTAGAATACTTATGCTCTCGAGAGAAGCCACTAGTGAAACCTATGGCCCCCGGGTCTATCTTCATCATATTAATCTCCAACTACTTAGTTATTTCCTTTGATATTTACTTTGCCTTTATTTTACTTTGCATCTTTATCATAAAAATACCAAAAATATTATCTTATCATATCTATCAGATCTCACTCTCGTAAGTGGCCTTATAGGGATTGACAACCCCTATTTGCGTTGGTTGCGAGGATTTATTTGTTTTGTGCAAGTACGAGGGACTCGCGCGTAGCCTCCTTCTGGATTGATACCTTGGTTCTCAAAAACTGAGGGAAATACTTATGCTACTTTGTTGCATCATCCCTTCCTCTTCGGGGAAAACCAACGCAGTGCTCAAGAGGTAGCACAGACCCGCTCCACCCGCGCCCTAGTCAAGCCGGTCACCACGGCCACACCGTTGGACACACCCAACCGGCGCACACCACCATGACGTGCCATCACTAGCGCCTGAAGCCACCGGAGACGAATGGCCCGCACCACCACAGCCCGTGTCGCCCATGAGTCTGTAGCAGGATGAGCCCCCGATGCAGATCCGGAAGGTTCACTGCCACCACCCCAAGCACGCACCACCTTCCCACGATATCCAGCAGCCGCCAGCACACGCCACCGCCACCGAACCTCGCCGGGCCACCACGACTGTCGGAGTAATGGGCCACGGGTAGCCTAACCCGAGCCCCTGAACCTTTCAAGACAACGAGGCCGGCTGCGCCCCTCAAGACGTTAAGATAGATCTCCGCCTCCTGGCGGCCGGTTGGCAGAGCGGCCGACTGGCCGAAGGCGGCCGAGTTCCAGAAGACGGCATCACAACAGGCCGACTCGTAGTGAGCGGCCTCCAGAGAGGTCGGCCCCTAGCAGTCGGCTCGTGGCGCCCTCAAAGTCTGCGCCCTCATCAAGGAGACAAGACAGAGTATGGCCGCGGGTAGCCCATCCCCCCCCCCCGAATCCAGGGCTGGGCGTGGCCACAGTGCCTCCTATGAGCAGAGATCTCCGCCCGGCGCGGCACTGTTGCCACTCTGCCCATGACGTCACTCCTGTCAAGAGAAGTACTGTCCCCACTACCGCCTGTCGGTACGGCCCGAAGATGGTGGCCCTGCCGGTTAGTGAGAGCCCCGAAGACGGCTAGGGACACACCAATCAGATCTGAGGGAGGCCGGCTCCCAGCAGCCGGCCTGACCCTTCCTCGGGGACCTACGCGTCATTAACCAGACCAGATGCAGAGTGGCTACAGTGATCTCCCACCAGGAGGCAGCACTGTAGCCACGCCTCCCTGACCAAGCACGCGGCATTAGCAACACGGCTACAGTAATCCATAGCCGGCAAGACCCGCGAGTGGCGGAGGCGGCCTGTCGGCTCCGTACCAGACCAGCCGGTGGGGCCCACCAGGTGGCAGGCCCCAGCAGTCGGCGGAGAAGCCGGTGACCAGAGAGACTGACAGCCGGGCCCTAAGCCCGGCCGGATTACCATTGTACCCCTGGGGGTAGGCCTATATAAACCCCCCAGGGCACCCATGCAAAGGGTTCAGATCTATTAGGACTAGACTCATACCTAGAGGAGGAGAGACCGTGCCTGCCTTCTTCCACCTCTAGCAAACAGCTCAAGGAGCACCATTGTACCACTTGCGCCTTAGTGATCATGCGGAGACCCCGCAGAGCAGGACTAGGGATGTTATCTCCTAGGAGAGCCCTGAACCTGGATAAAGTACGCCGGCGTTCGTGTCTACGCCTCATCCCGCTTCCATGCACCGGCGACGTTCTACTCGCTCCCACCATGATAAGCCATCCATTGGCATATGTCGCACCCAACCCCCGACATTTGGCGCCCACCGTGGGGCGAGGTGCACCGTCTCCCGGAGACCTGTTCTGGACGGGAACCTTGTTACTTCCTGGCGAGCGCAGCCAGCCCGACATGCCAGACGGTGTCTGCGCTGACGCGCTGCACGGCGCGGAGATAGCCTGCGCGGCGAGCTGCCTCGCCAATCTTGTTGGTGAGATTCGCCTCTCAGACGAGCCCGCGTCTGATGCGGGCACCAATGACCCCGAAGGCCGCCTCGTGGGCCTCCTCGATCAGCTCCACGCCGCCAGCGAGCCTACTGCTGACTTGGAGTCGGTTGGCTCCACCGACGCAATGTTGGTCGACTCCGACACGGCTTCGCTCGACACGTTCCCTTCCAATGTGGTGGTCTACGATGAGCCGCTTCCTCGCGCGGACAGCGGCGGCAGCACCGTCACGGAGGTGCTTGTGATCAGCCACGACGAGCACTCTGGCGGAGGTGGCCAGGACCCGTTGCAGACGACAATGCAAGATTTGGTTGCGCCAATCCTGGAAGACGCCGAGACACTGGAAGCACGCCGCGTCCAGCTCGTCGAGAGCGCCAACCGGTTGGCCAGCATGAGACGCCTTTCGGAGGCCTACCAGCGGGAGATGGACCGTGCTGTCGGCGGCACGCTGGCTCCTGGCGGGCCTAGCCGCGTTGGCTTGATCCGGCAGCGGGGCGCGACCATCGCCAGCATGTTCGGGGCAGATCGCCCCGTCTACGCCACACCTGCAGAAAACATACGAGCTGCCCAGGCGGCAGCAGACGAGCTAGACAAGCTCGAGGGCGACGAGCGTCGCCACATGACGGAGCGAGTTCAACAGCTCCTCGATGCGGCTGTTGAGGAGCAAGATGTCGGGTGCCGCACCGAAGCGCCCAACCAGCGAAACGATGACCCGCCACCTCACCGAGATCAAGGCGTGACATCCCGGACACCAACTGGTGGCGTCCATGATAGAAGAGACAAGGAGCCGGCTGCCAGTTGCAGTCGGACTCACGTCACCATCGAGCGCGACCAAGACGGCTGCCCGAGAGCAGTGCGGCGGCGAGACGATTGCCTGCCTCCTCCTCCCCGTAGGGAGAAGCGCATTTCCCCTCCGCCTGTTGATCACCCGTCACTCGGCGACCACCTTGGCCACCGAGAAGGAATCGGAGAAAATGATGCTCGCCATCGGATCGACCGCCTCAATCGATCCCTGGCGCTAGAAGAGGAAGATGAGCTGGGTCCTCCTTGTTTTGGCCCCCGCATCCGAGATGAGCCCTTTCCCAAAGGGTTCACTCTCCCAAGAGATACGCCCAAGTACACCGGCTCCGTGAAGCCGGAGGACTGGATGGTCGACTACTCCACAGCCGTCAGCATCGCCAACGGCCACAAGCGCGTTGCCGTGAAGTACGTTCCCCTCATGCTCCAGGGTACGGCCCGGACATGGCTTTACAACCTGAAGCCCCGCAGCATCAACAGCTGGGTTGATTTTACTGAAGCATTCGTCCGCAACTTCACCATCACGTACAAGCGGCCGCCCAAGCCTCGCCACCTCTCCCTGTGCGTCCAAGGCCCCAATGAGTCGACCCGCGACTATCTCACACGCTGGGCCGAGCTGCGCAACTCTTGCGAGGGCGTGCACGAGGTGCAGGCCATCGAGTACTTCACTGCCGGGTGCCGAGAGGACACCCTCCTCAAGCACAAGCTCCTCTATGACGAGTCGACGACCCTTGACGAACTGTTGATCATAGCAGACAAGTACGCCACGGCCGACTCCTCCATGAAGGCGGAGATTCAAGTCAATGTGTCGGGCAAGGTGGCCCCCCAAGCCCCTCGGACCCCGGCTGGCGACGCCAGTCGGCGGCAACAACCAAATGACAACAAGCGCAAGGCCATGCAGCCGGCTCCCACGAGCCGGCAGGTGGCAACAGTCGAAGATCAACGGCCAGAAGGGCAGCCTCCTCCCAAATGCCAGAAGGGCGGCAAGCCCAACTGGCTGTCCGCCTTCTCGTACGAGCAGACTCTTGATGCACCCTGCAAGTTCCGCAGCGGTGCCAAGCCGTCCAATCATACCACTCGGAAGTGACATTGGATCACCAGGATAGCCAAGGGTGACGGGCTCCAGCCCACTCCGTCGGTCGGCCCGCCGCCTCCTCCTCCACAGCAGCCGGCGGCTCGGTCGGTCGGGGCCATACAAGATGATTATCCTGAGGAGCATGGAGCCTACGTCGTGTTCACCAGCGTGGCCCACGACAGGCACAGCAGGCGGCAGCAGCAACAAGAAGTAAACGCAGTAGCGTCTGAGACCCCGGAATTCATGCATTGGTCAGAGAAGCCCATCAGCTGGAGCAGAGCTGACCACCCGGAGGTGATGCCAAACCCCGGCTCTTATGCCTTGGTGTTGGATGCCACATTTTCCACAAAGAGGCGAGCTGCTCGTTTCTCCCGAGTCCTGATAGATGGCGGCAGCAGCATCAACATTCTGTACAAAGATACCATGGAGAAGTTGGCGGTCAAGCAGAGACACCTTCAGCCCAGTCGGACTGTTTTCCAAGGCATAGTTCCTGGCCTTTCCTGCTCACCGATCGGCAAGATTCAGATAGATGTCCTCTTCGGGGACAAAACTCATTTATGTCGAGAGCTAGTCTGGTTTGAGGTGGTGGACCTCGAGAGCCCTTATCACGCGCTGCTTGGCCGGCCTGCCCTGGCCAAGTTCATGGCGGTCCCCCATTATGCTTACCTGAAGATGAAGATGTCGAGCTCCAAGGGAATCCTGACCATAGCCGGGGACTACAAGAAGTCGTCCGCATGCGCGGCAGAAAGCAGCCGGCTAGCCGAGTCCCTCGTGATCACTACTAAAAAATGGCTCCTTGACCGGGTTGTGGCAATGGCAGGCAAGCAGCCGGAAATGTCACCCGACCCCAAGGAGTCGGAAGCCGAGGGCTCATTCAAGCCGGCCAAAGAAACAAAGAAGATACCAGAGGGGGTCCTGGATTAGGGGGTCTCCGGACAGCCGGACTATATCCTTTGGCCGGACTGTTGGACTATGAAGATACGAGATTGAAGACTTCGTCCCGTGTCCGGATGCGACTCTACTTGGCGTGGAAGGCAAGCTAGGCAATACGGATATGCATATCTCCTCCTTTGTAACCGACCTTGTATAACCCTAGCCTCTTCCGGTGTCTATATAAACCGGAGGGTTTTAGTCCGTAGGACAACATACAATCATACCATAGGCTAGCTTCTAGGGTTTAGCCTCTCCGATCTCGTGGTAGATCAACTCTTGTACTACTCATATTATCAAGAATAATCAAGCAGGACGTAGGGTTTACCTCCATCAAGAGGGCCCGAACCTGGGTAAAACATCGTGTCCCCTGCCTCCTGTTACCATCCGCCTTAGACGCATAGTTCGGGACCCTCTACCCGAGATCCGCCGGTTTTGACGCCGACATTGGTGCTTTCATTGAGAGTTCCTCTATGTCGTCGTCATTAGGCTTGATGGCTCCTCCGATCATCGATAGCGATGCAGTCCAGGGTGAGACTTCTTTCCCCGGATAGATCTTTGTATTCGGCGGCTCCGCACTGCGGGCCAACTCGCTTGGCCATCTAGAGCAGATCGGGAGCTACGCCCCTGGCTATCAGGTCAGATTTGGAAACTTGAACTACACAACCGACATCCACGGAGACTTGATCTTCGACGGATTCGAGCCCTTGCCGAGTGCACCGCACGGTCACGATGAGCATGACTTAGCTCTACCATCGGACAGTGTTTGGGAGATCGCACCGGGGACCGCTCCGACCCTCAAATCGGAGCCAATTGCGCCATCCAGTGATGGGTGGATAGACCCCACCGCGGAGGCCGCACTCTCATCGGCGATCAAGCCGAGTATCGACCTTACCCTTCACGAGAGCCGTGACGCTGAATTGCCAGATTCTCCCCCGGCCATGGACTCTGAACCGCCTGCGCCCGTGCCTATCGAATCCGACTGGGCGCCGATCATGGAGTTCACCTCCGCGGATATCTTTTGGCCCTCGCCCTTCGGCGACATGCTGAACTCATTAAGGTCTCTCTCCCTGTCAGGAGAGTCCTGGCCGAACTATGTTCGGCAGGATTGGGATGCGGAGGACGAAGAAATTTGCCGCCCACCCACCGCCCACTTAGTAGCCACTATCGACGATTTGACCGACATGCTCGACTTCGACTCCGAAGACATCGACGGTATGGACGACGATGCAGGAGACGAACAGGAACCACTCCCCACAGGGCACTGGACGCCCACTTCATCATATGATGTATACATGGTGGACACACCCAAAGAAAACGACGATGAGGAACGGAAGGACACAGCGAAGGGTTGTTCCCTCGAGAAGCAGTCAAAGCGGCGGCGTAAACGCCACTCCAAATCCTGCCTCAGCAGAAGCAGCGATCATATAAACCCAGCGATAGAGCAAGGCGAGCTAGCGGGCGACAAACACGGCATTGAACCGTCGTCCGACCACGGCAACACAGAGAATCAAACCGAACAACCCGACTCCGTTGAAGATAACAGTCTGGATAACATCACACCGGACAGGCACCCGGAGCAACAGAATACCCATAAAAGGCTTGCTGCCACTGCGAGGAGTCTCAAAAAGCAGAAGCAAAGGCTCAGGACTGCACAAGACACACTTAGAATCAGATGGAGTGAAGTACTCAACACTGCAGTGAAGTACGGCGGTAATTGCCATACCAAGAGCTACCCGAAGCGAAAGCTGCTACCTGAATTCGATGAGGCCTTAGATCCCCCGCAATCGAAAAACAAAACGGCCACCCGATCGGATAGACATCCTCGTGGCCAACATAGAGCGGCAAACGACGCCGCACATAAGCCAGTACGCGACCCACATGAGGGCTCGCATTAAAAGTACGGCGCAACCAGATCCATCTACGGGCCACGCAAGCGCGCTCTAGTATGCAACGCAACACAACAAACATCCCAACACCACGGTACACCCAAATACAGGGGTGACGCACACCCCCTATGTTTCACGGATGAGGTGCTGGACCACGAATTTTCAGAGGGATTCAAACCCGTAAACATACAGGCGTACGACGAAACGACAGACCCTGGGGTTTGGATTGAGGACTACATCCTCCATATCCACATGGCTCGAGGAGACGATCTCCACGCCATCAAGTACTTACCCCTCAAGCTCAAAGGACCAGCTCGGCACTGGCTTAAAAGCCTCCCCGAAAACTCCAATGGAACCTGGGAAGAGCTCGAAGATGCTTTTCGGGCAAATTTTCAAGGGACCTATGTCCGACCACCGGATGCAGACGATTTAAGTCATATAACTCAACAGCCCGAAGAGTCAGCCCGAAAGCTTTGGAACAGGTTTCTCACTAAAAAAACCAAATAGTCGACTGCCCGGACGCTGAAGACTTAGCAGCTTTCAAGCACAGCGTTCGAGATGAATGGCTCGCCAGACACCTCGGCCAAGAAAAGCCGAGAACAATGGCAGCATTAACAAGCCTCATGACCCGCTTTTGCGTGGGCGAGGACAGTTGGTTAGCCCGGTGCAGCACCAGCGACCCAAGTACATCTGAAGTCAGGGACGAAAACGGGAAACCACGACGCAGCAAAAACAAGCGCCGGAATAAAGAAGACAGCCCGAAGAGCACGGCGGTAAACGCCGGATTCAGAAGCTCTCGGCCAGGTCAGCAAAAGCTGCCCTCCAAAGGCAACAGAGACGAACTATCCAGCCTAAACAAGATTCTGGACAAAATATGTCAGATCCACAGCACCCCCGATAAACCTGCAAATCATACCCATAGAGAATGTTGGGTCTTCAAGGAGTCTGGCAAGCTCAACGCCGAACACAAGGGGCAGGATACACCAAGCGAAGACGAGGACGAGCCTCGCAAGCAAAGCACTGGGGAACAAAAGAAATTCCACCAAAAGTTAAAACAGTAAATGTGTTACACGTGATAAAGGGGAGAAACAAAGCGGCACTCCTAGAGACACATGTCCCAGGGCCTATCACATCTGAGTTCTGCCACTGGTCGTTTCAACCGATCACCTTCGACCATCGGGATTACTCGGCAAGTATCCGGCGTGCAGGATGGGCTGCCTTGGTGTTAGACCCGATAATTGACGGATACCACTTCACACGAGTCCTGATGGACAGCGACAGTAGTTTAAACCTGATATATCAGGACACAGTCCGCAAAATGGGGACAGACCCAACAAAAATTAGCCATAGCAATACTACCTTTAAAGGAGTAACGCCAGGCCCAGAATCCTATTGCACGGGCTCCCTACTACTAGAGGTTATATTCGGCTTCCCCGATAACTTCCGCAGCGAAAATTTAACCTTCCACATCGCTCCGTTCCAAAGTGGCTATCAAGCACTACTCGGACGCGAAGCTTTCGCTCGCTTTAACGCAATACCGCATTACGCTTCCCTCATGCTTAAAATGCCCGGTCCACGTGGCATCATTACAGTAAATGGAAATATTGAGCGCTCCTTGCGCGCGGAAGACCGCACGGCTGCCTTGGCAGCCGCACACTAAACGGCCTCACCAACTAAAGCATTTGACAGGCCGTTAAGACCACGGACACAGTTGGACGAGTCCAGTGCAGCTATATGTAATTGATACAGGTTTGATGGCTATACCCCTATTACAATACAAGGGGCTCAACGCACGCGCACAAGTGGCAATTAGGCTCACTTTACTCATTTCGAACTATATATTGTTTATTTAGTATAACTTACCTTTTGCATGGAAACTTTTCAATTAAGTTCCTCTCTTTTTCAAATGACCATCGTGCTACACCCATCCAGAATACGGCACAATGGAGACACATGCGCAGATGTGCAGCAGGGACCCGTTCCGAGGATTCTTTTTAGACTAAGACCCTGCGTAAACCTTTTTTACTGTCTCTTGTTGATACACATCCCTCGGATTCTCAGTACAATTGAGAAGGAGGCTGACGTATTGGCATGTGGCCACGTCAGAATATTGCACGTACCTGGACACCAGGGGCTTATTACAAAGGGCACTGTTTAGGCCCGGTTTACATCATAAAGACCGAATGCCTTAGGGAGTGTTCAGCGTCACGAGTTTGGCCTTATATGCATCAGCTCCGAATCATGTCTTTGGTCAAATGTTGGGTTTGCCCGGCTCATGTGTTTTGCTGCCTTACGTTCCGCTCTATCGGCTAAGGCCGCACCAGGAGAACTACTGCGATTGTGCCCTGGTTCATCCAGACGAGCGCCTCAGTAGAGAAAGCCGAAAACTGACTGTCATGATATAGCGTGAGACTGGTCAACCACTCGATGACCTAGCGGAATCTTCGGGATTCCTCCGCCTTAACGAAGGGTCGTCTCCCGGCCAGGCATGTACGCGCCCCGAATCCGGATGAGCGCGAACCACCAGGGGCTATATAGTAGCCCCACTGTCAAACTCCTCTAGCGAAGTGAAAGTGTTAAAGCATTATAGTCCGGTTGCCTACTTCGCTGCGCTATCACCTCTTTAATGAACCAAGACGTTGGATCAAGTGTGAACATGCGTCTTCTGCGAACACCCCCGCATTATATGCGTGGGGGCTGAAGCCGACGACTGCCATCTTTCAGGTTGTATACATATATACATAAACGACCGCACAGGAGGCATCATAGCACTTTCGGGTAAAAGTATAAATACAGCCTTGATAAATTCAATAAAACATTGTTTGTACAATGGGACTACATGTCACTGGAAAATAATATTCTTCGAGCACTGCGCTTCTATCGAACAAGCGCCTTCAAGGACTTCTTGAAAGTAGTGCTCGGCAGCCACTCGGCCTATGGCCGAACCCTGTGTTGCAACAGTGGTGGCCTCCATATCCGCCCAGTATGTTTTGACACGGGCAAGGGCCATCCGTGCACCTTCTATGCATGCTGATCTCTTTACAACATCGATGCGTGGCACAGCTTCAAGGAATTGTTGCACTAAGCTAAAGTAGCTACTCGGCCTTGGCCCTCCCGGCCACAGGTGATCCACAACGGACCTCATGGCAAGTCCGGACAACCTATGGATCTCAGTCCAACTGGTCAATCGCTCATTCAGCAGCAGCGGACGGACTGGAGCATGGAACTGTGACCAGAACAGCTTCTCCACTTGGGACCTTTCTGATCCTTGAAGTACTCGGCGGCATCAGCAGCGCTGGCAGCCAAATCCATGTACGCGTCCGCAGAACTCCATAGCCGGTCCAGAGGAGCATACTTCGGATCTCCGAACTTAGTCCGTAACAAGAAAGGCTTCCCAGACATGATATCTGCAGCTTGATTCAGCTCCTCCTTCGTCGCTCTAATTTTGGAGCGGGCTTCCTTGGCAGCCACCCGGGCCTTCCCCAGGTCCGTCGCTTTCACCCAGTTTTCCTCTTCAAGAAGCCGGTAACGGTCAGCAGCATCTTTTAACTCCACGGTCATCTTGGCAATTTTTTCTTTGCTCTCGCAATGTGCGGCCTGTTCGGCCCTTAACTCTTTGGCTGCCTGTAAAGCGGCCGCATTGCTACTCCTTGCTTGCAACTTAGCTCGGGTAAGCTCCACCCGAAGGGTCTCCATGGTGGCCGCTCCATCTGCAGTCACAACATATTAAAGATACTGGCATCAGGCTGCTCTTATTATGTGACAATCGCAAGAAAAAACACTGACCATGCGCCTCGTCAAGCCGTTTGTTGACAAGCACGAGTCGGCATCTGCCGCATCCAGCTGCCGCTTTAGTTCGGCATACCCATCAGTCCGGCTAGCCACCGGAGCCTCCACCACCTGCACATAAAGGCAGTCTGGTTATTGCCTGGGACTATGATCCTCTGTTTGCCGCCGTTTTCGATGACAACCAGAGTCTCAGGGGCTACTGTCTACATAGGGCACATCTAAAAATGTGCGGTACTTTAAAAAATATACATCATTTCACGTACCTCAAAACCCGTTAGTAGACTCATAAAGGCTTCATACAGCCCGCTTTCGGCGGACGAAATCCTTTCAATCACCGTACCCATCAATGTGCGGTGCTCTTCTGAGATAGCCGCTTTCTCCAGCAGATCCCTCCGTACATCCGACCGCACACCAGACGGTGCCGGACTCTTTTGATTGCTCTCTTCGAGAGCCGGATACTGAGGACTTCGGGTGCCATAGGATTACCTTCTGGCCTTGCCGGATCAGGAGAAGCCCTCCGCGACGACACCTCGGGGTCGCCCACTTCGTAAGGCGGTGTGGCAGGGGGGCGTTTCGCTCTCCATCATCTCCGGAAGAAGATTCCCCGAAGACGAGCTCTGCTGAGAAGGGCTAAGATCCGAACTGCAAGATAAATGCTTCGATTATTTTCCTCAGAAATAGAGCAAGATATTTTCGTTATTGAATACCCTTTTACTTACAGCCCGGTAGAGGGCTGATCCCCGTGCGGACATTGTGCGGCAAGAGTACCCTCCGAGGCAGGTCCCTCTGGCGGAGATTTCTTCTCCCGTTTGGAAACCTTAGTTTCCGGATCTTCAGAGGTAGACCTCTTCCTTCCCCGGGGAGAGAGAATGTCAGATTCTTCCATTTGGTTATCCTCCCTCGCGGAGGCGCTCATTCCCTCGATTGGAATAGGTAGCGATGGAGGCCCGCTTTCGCCCTCTTTATTCCCCCTTCATCTTCCTTTGAGGGCACTAGACAAGGTGCTGGCTCGAGCATCTTTTCCAGCACCGGATTATCCAAGCCTTCAGGAAGGGGGGCCGAACACCGGATCATCTTCGCCTTTGTTATCCAATACTGGTCAAAGAGCGATTCTTCAGAATGATGTCATGATAAATAAAAGGACAGTGTGTTCGGCCATGGGATTACTTACTTGGGGAGCGGGGTGGTTGCAGCTCAGGCCCACGTCCTCGGTAGTGTCCGGACACTTTATTTGGGGTCCGAAGAACGATTTGTACATCTCCTCGTGCGTCATGCCGAGGAAATTCTGAATAGTGCGCGGTCCTTCCGGGTTGAATTCCCACATGCGGAGGGGCCGGCGTTTGCAAGGCTGGACTCGACGAACCAGCATAACTTACATTACCATAACCAGACTGAAATCTCCCTCGAAGAGATCTCGGATACGGCTCTGCAGTATTGGCGCGTCCTTGGCTGGACCCCAGCTCAGCCCCCTACTGATCCATGACATCAGTTGTGGTGGAGGGCCCGAGCGAAAGGTGGGGGCAGCTACCCACTTGGCACTTCGAGGAGCTGTGACGTAAAACCACTCCCATTGCCACAATCCGGACACCTCTGGAAAGGAACCCTTTGGCCATGGAGCGTCAGCAATTTTGCTTATTAGAACACCTCCGCACGCTGCGTACTGCCCCTCGACCATCTTCGGCTTCACATCGAAGGTCTTGAGCCACAGGCCGAAGTGAGGGGTAATGTGGAGGAAGGCCTCGCAAACGACAATAAATGACGAGATGTGAAGAAGGGAATCCGGGGCCAGATCGTGAAAATCCAGCCCGTAATAGAATATGAGACCCCTAACAAAGGGATCCAGAACGAGGCCTAGTCCTCGGAGGAAGTGGGAGACGAACACAACGCTCTCGTTGGGTTCGGGAGTAGGGACGACCTGCCCTCGGGCGGGCAGCCTATGCGAAATTTCAGCGGTCAGATATCTGGCCTCCCTCAACTTCTTGATGTGCTCCTCCGTGACGGAGGAAGGCATCCACCGGCCTTGAAGGCTGGATCCGGACATGATTGAAGGTCCGAGGCATCTGACCTGGGCTTTGGGTGTTAGAACTCAAGTCGGGGGAAGGATTCGATTGAGCACGGGAGATAAAAAATAAAAAGCCTTGTCCCTTTATAAAGGGGATGAATATCAGGTGTCCTCCTCGTGGTCGTTCGAGACTTACCTAAGATCTAGGAGTCATACCAATAGGCACGGTTGGGTTGCCCACATTTGTATTGATGAGAATCCCGTGATAAAGGGAACACGATCTCTGCTTTGACAAGACGTGTCAAGAAACTGCCTCGCGTTATGTGCGGGGCTGGTTAAAGAAAAATGGTTCAAATAATTACCGGGCCGTGGCGTGATGTCATGCTGCCAAAATATGTCAGCTGATTGGATTGGTGGAAATATTATTCTCTCTATGATGGTATGTGAAACTTATTTTGCAGGGTCGGACACTATCCTTGTATTCAAACTCTTTCGTGGTGTATTCAGAGGAGGAACCCGCCTTGCAATGCCGAAGACAACACTGCGCGCCGGACTCATTGTCATTGAAGCCTGGTTCAGGGGCTACTGAGGGAGTCCTGGATTAGGGGGTCTCCGGACAGCCGGACTATATCCTCTGGCCGGACTGTTGGACTATGAAGATATGAGATTGAAGACTTCGTCCCGTGTCCGGATGGGACTCTACTTGACATGGAAGGCAAGCTAGGCAATACGGATATGCATATCTCCTCCTTTGTAACCGACCTTGTATAACCCTAGCCTCATCCGGTGTTTATATAAACCGGAGGGTTTTAGTCCGTAGGACAACATAAAATCATACCATAGGCTAGCTTTTAGGGTTTAGCCTCTCCGATCTCGTGGTAGATCAACTCTTGTACTACTCATATTATCAAGAATAATCAAGCAGGACGTAGGGTTTAACCTCCATCAAGAGGGCCCGAACCTGGGTAAAACATCGTGTCCCCTGCCTCCTATTACCATCCGCCTTAGACGCACAGTTCGGGACCCCCTACCCGAGATCCGCCGGTTTTGACACCGACAATACCCTTGGACCCAGAGCACCCGGAGAGCTACGTTGTCGTAGGTGCGAACCTCGACAGTAAATAGGAAGGCGAGCTCGCCGATTTCCTTCGTGAGAATCGGGACATCTTCGCATGGTCCCCTAAAGACATGCCAGGTGTTCTGACGGATTTCGCCGAGCACAAGCTACACGTCTGATCTGATGCCAAGCCAGTCCGGCAGCCGTTGCGTCGCATGTCGGACGAAAAGAGAAGAGTTGTTGGAGAAGAGATAGCCCAGCTTCTAGCAGCCGGCTTCATCATGAAAGTATTCTTTTCAGAATGGTTGGCCAACCCAGTCCTAGTGCTGAAGAAGAACAAGCAGTGCCGCATGTGCATCAATTATACCAGTCTCAACAAAGCATGCCCCCAAAGACCCATTTGCTCTGCCAAGAATCGACCAAGTGATTGACTCTACAGCCGGATGCGAGCTGTTGAGTTTTTTGGATGCATACTCCGGGTATCACCAGATCAAGTTGGACCCGGTCGACAGGATGAAGACCGCCTTCATCACGCCATTCGGAGCCTTCTGCTACCTGACCATGACGTTCGGCTTAAGAAATGCCGGTGCCACCTTTCAGCGTTGCATGCATAAATGTCTCCTCAAGCAACTTGGCAGAAACGCTGATGTCTATGTGGACGATGTGGTGGTTAAGACTAAGAATCATGGAACGCTACTGGAAGATCTCAAGGAGACTTTCGAAAACTTGCGCCGATTTCAGATCAAGCTCAAACCGAAGAAATGCGTCTTTGGGGTGCCATCCGGCCAGCTTCTTGGTTTTCTGGTCTCAAAGCGCGACATAGAGTGTAACCCTGTGAAGATCAGGGCCATCGAAAGGATGGAAGTGCCCACCCGACTGCTGGACGTGCAAAAACTTACCGGCTGCTTGGCATCCATCAGCCGTTTCATCAATCGGCTGGGCGAGAAGGCTCTTCCCCTGTAGCAGCTCATGAAGAAGACCGCTTTTTTCGAGTGGAACGACAAGGCGGATGAAGCTTTTCTCCAGCTCAAGAAAATGTTGACCACCCCTCCTGTCTTGGCGGCCCCGACTCCTAAGGAGCCAATGTTCCTCTACATTGCCGCTACCAGCCGGGTGGTTAGCATAGTCATAGTGGTGGAACGGAAAGAAGAAGGCAAAGCCCTACCAATCCAGAGGCCAGTATATTACCTGAGCGGAGTACTGTCCGCCTCCAAGCAGAACTATCCCCACTATCAGAAGATGTGTTATGGCGTGCACTTTGCTGCCAAGAGGCTGAAGCCATACTTCCAAGAGCACCCAATCACTGTGGTCTGCACAGCTCCGCTTGCCGAGATTATTGGAAGTCGAGATGCCTCGGGCTGAGTGGCCAAGTGGGCCATAGATTTGGCCCCCTACACCATCTACTACCAGCCTCGCACCGCCATCAAGTCACAAGCACTGGCCGACTTCCTCGTCGACTGGGCCGAGACCCAGTACTTGCCGCCAGCGCCAGATTCCACCCATTGGCGGATGCATTTTGATGGTTCAAAAATGCGCACCGGTTTGGGAGCCGGCGTCGTCCTCACTTCTCCCAAGGGCGACAAGCTCAGATATGCGCTGCAAATTCACTTTGCTTCCTCCAAAAATGTTGTTGAATACAAAGCACTCATTCACGGGCTCCGGCTTGCCAAGGAACTCGGCATTCGCTGGATCCTGTGTTATGGAGACTCCGACTTGGTGGTCCAGCAGTCATCGGGCGACTGGGACGCCAAGGATGCAAATATGGCCAGCTACCGCTTCCTCGTACAGCAACTCAGTGGATACTTCGAAGGGTGCGAGTTCCTCCACATGCCAAGAAATGACAATGAGCAAGCCGACGCCTTGGCACGAATTGGCTCCACCCGGCAAGCAATACCAGCCGGCGTCGCCTTGCAACGACTCCTCAAACCGTCCATCCAGCCATCACCTGAGTCAGATTCCATCTTTGTGCCGGCTCCTCCCGAAGAACTCGGATCCGACTTAAGAGCCCCAGCAGCCGGCACGGGAACTTCGGCAGACGGCCCGGGGACTGCAGTCGCACCTGGTCCTGGGACCTCAGAGCCCGGCCCGGGGACTGCGGCAGTCGGCCCGGGGACTTCATCAATTCATGAAGCGGCGGATGACTCCAACCCACCGCCTCCCAGCCCGACCACCCTCGTGCAAGTGGCAGTCCTAGCAATCAAAGAAATTGCAGCACCTTCGTGGGCCCACCCCATCCTCAACTTCCTGGTAAACAAAAAACTGCCGACTATGAGATCTTGGCCCGGCAGGTGCAACGTCGGGCAGCAACATACACAATCGTCAACAGAGAACTTGTGAGGCGCAGCGTCACTGGTGTTTACCAGCGCTGCGTGGAGCCGGAGCAAGGCCAAGCAATTCTCAAAGATATCCATCAAGGCGAGCGTGGTCACCACGCGGCTTCAAGGGCACTTGTTGCCAAAGCTTTTCGCCATGGTTTTTCTGGCCGACTGCTCTAGAAGACGCCAAAGACTTGGTCCAGAAATGCAAAGGGTGCCAAAAGTTCTGCTCCAAGCCTCATCAGCCGACTTCTGCACTCAAGACTATCCCCATTGCCTGGCCCTTTGCTGTCTGGGGCCTGGACATGGTAGGACCATTCAAAACAGCACGAGGTGGCATGACTCATCTGCTTGTCGCGGTGGATAAGTTCACCAAGTGGATAGAAGCAAAACCAATCAAGAAATTGAATGGTCCGACTGTTGTGACTTTCATCTCCTACATCACCATCCGGTATGGCATACCACACAGCATCATCACCGACAATGGCACAAACTTTGCCAAAGGCGCCTTGGCCCGTTTATGCGCGACGCAGGGCATCTGACTGGACCTAGCGTCCGTTGCTCATCCGCAGTCAAACGGCCAGGTGGAACGAGCAAACGGCCTTATTTTATCCGGCATCAAGCCCCGATTGGTTGAGCCTCTGGAGCGTTCGGCCGGCTGCTGGCTCGATGAGCTGCCAGCCGTCCCCTGGAGTCTGCGCACAACCCCGAACAAATCAACCGGCTTCACCCCTTTCTTCCTTGTCTACGGTGCCGAATCCGTCATCCCGACGGACATAGAATTCGACTCCCCTTGAGTCACCACGTACACCGAAGAGGAGGCAGAAGAAGCACGACAAGACCGCATCGATCTGCTGGAAGAGGACCGGCTGTTGGCACTCAGCCGGTCCACCATCTACCAGCAGAGTCTGCGTCGATACTACAACCGAAAGGTCAAGCCAAGATCTTTTCAAGAAGGAGACCTTGTGCTCCGGCTGATACAGCGAACAGCCGGCCAGCACAAGCTCTCGGCACCTTGGGAAGGGGTCTCATCATCAGCAAGGTGTTAGGCAACAACTCCTACTACCTCATCGACGCTTAGAAGCCTCGAGCATGCAAAAGAGACGACTCCGGCAGGGAGACGAAGCGTCCATGGAATGTGAATCTCCTTCGAAGGTTTTACAGTTAAAAAGCAGTATGTATCACGCCGACTTTTGTATTAAATACGAAGATGCCGGGTCCCCCGAGAAGAGCTCGGGGACTACCCTCCTTTATCTATAAGACAAGTATTACGCCTATCGTTTGTGATGTTTCATTAATCCATCTGGCGCCGGGCTCGACCAGTCGACCTGGGGACTTGCCGCCTTGTACTATGAAATGCTTCCTGCAGCCGGACAAGTAATGTGTTGGAACCCAAGCCTTCTCTTGTCAGAAGCCGCAGCTCATAGAGCGACTGTTCGGTTGGTAGGAGTTAAGGCGGAAAGGGTGAACACATGAAAAATGGCTAAGGACCCAAAGCATAAACATAGTCCAAGCCGGCTTCCTGCCTCGCCGACCGGCTGTCAAAGCAGCCGGCTGGCCGGTTTCTACTTAACTTGCCAAGAAAACTCTAGCCAGCTAAGTACTTGCCTTCCCGAAAGTGGCTAAGTACTTGACCCAGCCACAGTCCGCAGAGCGACTGATCAGCTGGCAAGACGGCAACCAAGGGAAGGCGGCAAAGGAAAAAGCCAAAAGAGCAGAAAGCAAGGAAAGATAGGACTTGGATAAGATATTTACACATCAAAAGGCCCTTAGCCGACATCCAACATAAGTTTGAAATACACCCCACGGGTGGAACTGTGCGAAGTTAACAAAGTTTGTTGAGACTAATAAGCAGGAAGAAACAAAAGTAAAGTGGCAGCCTAGGAAGCAGCAGGCGGGTTCGGCGGAATGGTGGAGTTGGTAGCGCCAGCTGGTCGAGCGGCCAGCTGGTCGGTCTCCACTTGGTCTCCTTCAGCAGCAGCCGGCTCGCTTGGACATGGCTCGTTGCTGGAGGCGCGGTCGAGTTGAGGTTGGCCGTCCGCTCCGACCTCTGGCACCTCCTCTTCGCCCTCCTCCTCGTCGTCCTCTCCCTCGTCGCTGGAGTCGATCACCTCGGCCGAGTCCTCGTCCTCCTCCAGGTTCAGCCCAAACCACTCTGGCAGCGCCTCGGCGCCGTTCTCGGCCAGCTCCGGGATGAAGATGCCGGTGTCGGTGTACTCGGCGATGGTTGTCGCCCGCTTGACGAGTTCGCCCTCCACTGCCACCAGCTCCTCCTGGGCTTCCTGTCGGAACGTGGTCAACTGGGCTAGATTTAGCCCGGGGTACCACGCCTTGACGAACTCTAAGGTCGGGCGTGCTTCGGCCCGGGCCAAGGAGCCCTTCCACGCCTCAAGACAGCCAGCCGCCACCTCCAGCCAGTCGGCAGTCCGGCTGGGGGTGCGCGGGGCCGGCATGTCGGGCCACAGGGCGGCGATCGCCTGGGCGCCGACACGCTGAAGGCGGTGCAGCATCCGATGAATCGACCGAAGACGAGACTGGATGCTGAGAAGTTGCTCGCGAAGAGTGCGAGGGGCATTGGCGGCGATCTCCTCGCCTTCTACCCTTCGTCCATCGCGGTCGGCCCCGATAGCCTGGTTGGCGGCACCAAAATGACCTGGGAAGAAGTCTGCCAGGACCAAAAGCAAAGTCAGAACAAAAAGAGAAGCCGACTTAATCAGAGGCCGGCAGTTTCAAAGAAGAGTAAAGAAGGCTGCTTACCGTCGGCCATGTCCTCGATCTCGCCAAAGCCGGCCGACAGCATCGCCTCCTTGTCGGTCCAGGCGGAGCGTTCGATCTCGAACTCAGCAAGAAGACCCGCCTCCTTGTCCTCCGCCTCCTTCTGGGCCCTTTGGAGAAGCTCCGCCTGCTCCGCCAGTCGCGCGACCAGCCGATCGCGCTCTTCGGCCAGCTTGCCGCAGTCCACCTCCTTGGCATGAAGCGTGGTGTTGGCTTCGCCCAGTTGCCGTTGAAGGGTGGCATTGACCTCTACAAGTAGAAAAAGAAAGAGACGACAACAATCAGCAAAGAAAGATGAAGTTGCCAGGAAGATCTGGCCCGACTACTCAGCAGTCAGCCCGAATCTCGGGGACTACAGCCCGCTGGTGCGCCAATGCGCCCCCGCAGAGAAAGAAAAAGACTTACTCCGGCTCTCCGACAAGTCGGTGGCACGTTGATCCAACTCCTGAACTCTGGAGTTGAAGGCGGCCGCAAGGAGGTTATGATAATCCTGCAGCAAACATATTAGTGCTTGGAGCTCACTAATTAGAGTTCCGGGCCGCTTGCTCAGCAGCCGGCCCGCAACTCAAGGACTACACCCAGTGGATGCGCTGGTGCACCCCCATGAAGCAATACAAGAACTAAAAATAAAGAAGCAAGAGGTATACCCGGACGGCCTCTCGCGACTCCAGGAACGCCTTGTTGCAGAGCTTGAGAGCGTCAGCCTCGGCGCGGAGTTTGGCTTGAACGTCCAGAATCGCCTTGTTCAGAGGGCCCATCCTGCCTCCCCGCACCCACCCAGTGGGCGCGGCGCTGGTCGCCTCGATGTCCGGGATCGAGGAGCTTGCGGTGCCGGCCTCTAGTGGGCGCGGCGCCGAGGCTGCCTTCGCGAGCCGGCGGCGTAAGGGTGTGCGGACCCCGAGAGTCGGGCCCGTCACCATCAAGTTTCCGGCTGGTGGCGCCGGCGGGTCGGCCGGCTGCTTGTCTCGCGCCTCCTCAAAAGGAGGTGGCGGGGGCACGATCACATCCGGCATGGCGACGTCGCCGTTGTCCCTTTCCATCATAGGGTGCTCGCCGCCGGCTTCCCCAGTCTGCGCCACGAACTCCGGCGGCGGCGGCGCAGAGTTCAGGGGGACAACAAACACTGCCGACTGACGGCGCGCGGCTTCCTCAGCCTGCTTCTTCAGCACAGTGGTGGCTTCGGCCTCCGCCAGCTTCTTCAGGGCGGCGGCTTCCGCCCTGTCTGCTTCCGCCTTCTCCAGGCAGGTGGCGTTCCGCTCCGTCGTCTCCCAGAGGTCGGTGGCCGGTTCGATCCGCCGGGTGGTGGTGGAAGTCTCCGCCGACCCCATGATGGAGGCGGCGGCCGACTTCTCAAGAGAGAGCGGGGCTCTAGATCAAGGGAAACAAGGCGAAGAAACTCAGACAAGATCAGCAAGAAAGGAGAAAGTACGAGAGGAAGGCAGTACTTACGCGGAAACCAGCTGCGGCTCCTTCACAGACTTGCGGAAGCGATTGGCTTTCGCGGCTGCTTCATCCCGCTTGGTCGTCGTGGCCGAGCCCCTGGGCTTCTTGGGCAGGCTGCCGAACAGGCTCGGTGCGGCCCTGCGCTTATGCGCACCACCTCGAGCTGCCGACGCGGCAGACAAGCTCGCGCCCTGCTGGTCGGACCCCGATTGGCGGCGCGGGACGACTTCCCCCACGTCATCGTCTGGCCAGTCCTCGAAGCTGGCTCCGAGCCCCGAGCCGCCCACTGCGCCGCCCCCTCCCTCGGCGTCGTCCTCCAAGGCTGCTGCCCCCAAGTCGGGGTCATCCACGTCGCTCTCCGCTCGGTCGGGGATAAATTGACGCTCCGGCCCCGCGGCGCCGGCTGCCGGCTGGAGGAGGGCGCTCTGTTCGGAGAGCCGGTTGGTCGGGTTAGACAAACGGAACTCGGCAAAAAGGAAGAGAGAGGGAAAGGAAAATTACCATAGGCGGGGGGTTGGCGTGAGAATACGGCTCCTTGCCGAACCGCCACTCTTCCGTGAGCTTGCAGTTCGCGGGGTAGTTCACCATATGAGCTACCTCTGTGTGAGGCATCTCTTTGGTGCACAGCCGGCTTGGGTCCCGATGCCCGCTCATCTGACAGATCATGTGAGGACGGCCCTGGAGCGGGAGCACCCGGCGCGCCACGAAGGCGGACAGCAAGTCGGGCCCGGTCAGACCCTCCGACTGTACCAGCACCCGAAGCCGCGCGATGGCGGCGGCTCCAGAAGGCGATAGTGTCTTGGCCCGGTACGACCAGTTAGGCCATCTCCCGGCCGGCGGGCCGGCAACATAAGCTGGCAGGTTGACCCAGTCATCCTCCGCGAAGATGCTCTTCACGTAGAAGTACGACTGCTGCCACATATTCACCGACTGGATTAGCGTGATCGGAGGAAATGGATTGTCGCCCCCCGGCCTCCGCAAAGCGATGAAGGCGCCGCACTGAGCCGGCACCCCCGCGACGACGGTGCCCCCCCCCCCCCCCCCCGCGAATCCAGGGCCGGGCGTGGCCACAGTGCCTCGTACAAGCGGAGATCTCCGCCCGGCGCGGCACTGTTGCCACTCTGCCCTTGACGTCACTCCTGTCAGGAGAAGTACTGTCCCCACTACCTCCTGTCGGTACAGCCCGAGGATGGTGGGCCCTGCCGGTCAGCGAGAGCCCGGAAGACGGCTGGGGACACACCAGTCGGATCCGAGGGAGGTCGGCTCCCAGCAGCCGGCCTGACCCTTCCTCGGGGACCTACGCGCCATTAACCAGACCAGATGCAGAGTGGCTACAGTGATCTCCCACCAGGAGGCAGCACTGTAGCCACGCCTCCTTGACCAAACACGCGTCATTAGCAACACGGCTACAGTAATCCGTAGCCAGCAAGACCCGCGAGCGGCGGAGGCGGCCTGTCGGCTCCATACCAGACCAGCCGGCGGGCCCCAGCAGCCGACGGAGAAGCCAACGACCAGAGAGACTGACAGCCGGGCCCTACGCCCGGCCGGATTACCATTGTACCCCTGGGGGTAGGCCTATATAACCCCCCCCCCCCAGGGAACCCATGCAAAGGGTTCGGATCTGTTAGGACTAGACTCATACCTAAAGGAGGAGAGAGCGTGCCTGCCTTCTTCCACCTCTAGCAAACAGCTCAAGGAGCACCATTGTACCACTTGCGCCTTAGTGATCATGCGAAGACCCCGCAGAGCAGGACTAGGGGTGTTATCTCCTGGGAGAGTCCCGAACCTGGGTAAAGTACGTCGGCGTTCGTGTCTACGCCTCATCCCGCTTCCAGGCACCGGCGACGTTCTACTCGCTCCCACCATGATAAGCCATCCATTGGCATATGTCACACCCAACCCCCGACAACGACCAACCGCCACCACCGTCCAAGACCCACAGCGGCCGCCGGCCACGCGCCGCCAAATACACCCCGCGCCAGATTTGGTCGCAAGTGGCGGCAAGCATGCCCCTCCAGCAAGCAGCCCGATGCACCACGGATGCCACCTAATGTCGTCGCCGGGAGGGCACTCGGAGCACCGCCGCAACCCACCAATCGCGGAGCCCTGGCCCGTGGCGGCGACCTGCACCCGCGCCACACGCCAAGGGACGAAGAGGCCCACGGCCGCCGGCGGCTAGACTTTGCCTAAGCGCGCCCTGTGGTGGCGGCGGGGGCGGTAAGTGGGAGGATGGCCGGCGACGGTTAGGGTTCCCTCCCCGTCTCCTGCAGGGGCGACACAGGAGGGGTGGGTGGGTCGGGAGGGTCCCGTCGTCGCTCTCAACTGAATAATAATCTCTGTGAGTATGCCTGAAAAACCAGTGGCAATAGTTTTCCACGCAAAAAGACCTGTGAACATTGATTCAAGGAGATACAAATCTTCAATTGTTTTCTTTACAGACACGCTTTATGATCTATATATAAATGAAAGGAACTTACCATTGACATACCCATATGCATTCCATCTCATTCATTTATACTGAAAACTTCTGGAACTTCTGCCTAGTGACTAGACACGATGGTTTAAGATTGACTATATCTGTATAATTTTTTTCATCAATTTATAGATGAAAAGGGCATCAAAATAAGGTCTATCTCTAGACCGCTAACATACAAGATGCAAATAGTCATATAAGAGATGTGGACTGAGTTTGTTGCATGTACTTCATGGTGGGGCGGGCAGGAGCAAACTGCAGGTTTGCAGTTGATCAACGAACAGAGACGTTTTTCATCTTTCCGGACCTGTGCCTGACAAAGAAAGCAGCTAGCATACTTTTGGTGCGGACGGGAGCCTTTTGGATTTGACGCCCTCTTGGGTTGTCGAGAGAACTGAATGATGCCAAATGCCTTGCACCAGGCTGATCCTGAAAATGCAAATCAGGCAACCCCAATATATAATCAAGAGTTCTGTACACAAGATAGGTTGTCTGTGGAGGGAAATAGACAAGTTTTACACCATCAAATGAATTACAGGTCTTAATACTAAGCACATATTTCATCATATCATGGTTTACCTTCATGCCAATGTTACGCGTAACAATGTCCGAACTGCTCACAGTCGACTGCAGACGCTTGGGCAAGGGAGACACGGACAATTCCTTACCTGAAATGTAAGTTGTTTCAGATAAAATGCTTGTTGTCTGTACACACAGATATAAACTATGCAAAAAATCTGCCTAAATAGATACACTTTGTACCAATCATAAAAGCAAAACACACAACTGGGGCTATAAGCAACCAAATAAATTAAATACCTGTAAGGTTGAACCCACCACTGGATGTAGGCTTAGTAGTTTTCGTTTCCCCGTGGCTGCAAAAGCAGATGACAACAAATCAAATACCCCATTTCGGAAGAGTGTATAAAAATGGGCGTGACATACTTACCCTAATTCAGATTGGTGTTCTCCATTGGTTTTGGTGTTCTTCTCTGAAGCCAAGTGCCAGAAAAGAGTCTTCTCTAATAAGGAAAACATTTTGCATTAGTACACTAAGTATATGGCATCAAACTTCCAAATGTGCGCACAGAAGCAAGAAAAGGCACCTGAGGGATAAGGTTTAGGCTTTAAGTCAAACTCGGCGTCTGTTTGCATCTCAGAAAAGGCCTGCATTCTTTTGTTTCCCGCAGCTAGTTCAGAGAAAATTTCACAAGTTAAATTAGGTGATAATCGTTTCTTGGGCTGAGAAATAAATGTTTGTATCACACGTCCTTACTTGGTACGATGTAATGTTTGTGGTGTCTTGTGGCGTTTCCGATCATCTGCTGCTGCCTAAGGCCTTCTTTATCGGTGTAAGTTTGGCAAGTCAGGACTTGCTGAACATGGAAAGTAAGTGTCACTTGTAAATCCTGCAGCTCTATCAGCACAAATTCTCTTGCTAAAATAGTCAGTACCTGGTTCAAGGATGCTACTTTCAGCTCGACAGTTGAGACCTCTGAAACCTGTTGTTCATACAGGTCTGTCAATTTGTAGGCAACGGTGCCAAGGTGGTCGACCGCGTTGACCAGAGCCCTGACAGCATAATCCTTCAAGTTGTCCAGCACACTGATAACAAGAAACATGCGAAAAATGATCAGACAACCTCTCGCTGCATGTTCTACTTCTGTGCAGTGATCACCTAGCAGAAACTTGATGCTGCCTTTTGTTCTTCCATATTTACAGAATCCTTGGTTCCTTTTGCAGTGCAGCCAGATGCAGAAGATGGACGCGTCCATTCAACTAAAATTAACAAGGTAACCTTTATTTCTAAGTCGACCAAGAAATTCTTATTTCTAGGTGGACGTTTCTGATCGTTGATTCTTCTTTATCCAATGGGAATCGAGTAGTTGCACAATTTGGAGTAACTATTTCTCAGGCGACGGCTTAAAATATCAGATCTGAATTAAACAATTATGAAAAGTTGTGCAAAGAAATCCAAAATTCCTACAACCTTCACTGCCCATGATTAATTCTCTAGTGGTGTCTCCGCATTTAAGCCTCCACACCTGGAGAGTTTTTGTCAATCAATTGTCCTTGATTTGTCTGATCCTAGTTCGTCTGTAGATGGGTGCAAGTATGCTACTAGCATACTACTGAACCAATCAACACCAAAATAGAAGCTGGGCATAAAGTTTGGTTAAAACATCGGCTAGCAACATCAAGTAAACAATGATTGCTACACATGCAAAGTTGTTATTACTACCAAGAAATTGCGACCGAGTTGCTACAGAATAGAATTGAGTGCTAGAACTGGGAATCGCAGTGGAGACAAGAATAGCTCACATATGCTTCTGCTCGCTGTGGAGGTACGACTTCTCGCAGTACTCCGCGGCGGAGTAAAGCTGTGGGCGCAGGTTCTTGAGCTCCTGCACGCGCGACAGAAGCAGGTCACTTACCGCCAACCTAACAAACGGGAGCGCAAAACGCGGATCTGTTGGCGCGCCGATAGAGGCGATGGCCAGGCCGGGTAGCGGCGGGATCTCCCGGATCCTGGCCGGCGGCGTACCTGGAGCGCCTTGACGAAGCTCTTGCTCCGCTCCATGGACGCCTCGTCGAAGGTGGTGGGAGCAGGGCGGGCGGGGTCGGGCCCGGACGCCCACGAGGGCGACGCCTGCAGCTGCGGCTGCTGCATCGCGGTCCTCTGCTCGCTCCTGTCGTCGGTGGGAACGGGAAGCGGGGAGGCCAAGGCACGTCAGGAGGAAGCAAGGTAGCGAATGCGATTCGCCTCTGCTGTTGTCCCGCCTGCCGGGTGCTGCAGCAGCAGCGGCTCGCGTATTGGAGGTAGCTGCGCTCCGGCTCCGGCTGCGTGCGGGAGTGGAGGCAGTTGGTGGAGTGGGGGCGGGGCAGCGAGCGAGGTGGTGAGGGTGGGCGCGGATGGCGACGGCGGACGGGGTCGTGTTGGTTGCCAGTCGCTTTAACTTCTAGTCAATGTGCGGCGGGCGCAGCACCCACCCACGCAGGCCCTGTTGCACTTGGCAAATGACGGCAGCAGATTAGGGGAATCGAGTGCAAGCTTTGTCAGCCTCTTTTTCCTTCGCGGGGAATCTCTCTCGGCTGTGTTTTGTGGGAGCTAGTACTTTCTAAAAAAAATCACTGATGATTTGATGAAAAAGTGAGTTTGTCTCCTCCGTCCTGTGGCTCGTCCTCTGCACTTGGCTGTTGCTGTTTGGTTGCAACATGTTTGGTGCGTTGGTACCTTTGGGTTCGGTTGCTGTACATTGCAATTTCTGCGTAACAAGTTATGGCCTTGACATGTACTAAAAGGAGAATTAGTTATCTCTTTTATTCGAAAAGCATCAGATCTATTATAAAAGTTCACCGAAAGTAAAAAAAAAGTACATCTGAAACATAATAAAAAAATACGAGATTCCGCTCCCCCTACGCGCTGAACGACCACTACTACCCCAGAATAAGACGCCGACGCGCTACTATGCCGCTCCCCCTACCAGGGTCTACTTGGCCTTGTCAATGACAGCGGAGATGTCTTCGTGCACATGCCCCGATGCCCTGAAGCCACAGTCGTCGTCGATGAACCATTTAATAGATCTAAAGTGCCTGACACCAGATCTTGTCACATGACGAGAAACTCTAACCTCATCACCCCAAGAAAATGATTGAAATCTACACCGAATCTTCGTTTGGCTACATCTAGATAGGCGAACTTCTTATAGGAGTCCAGAACAAAAACTCAAAGAGAAAGGGTCACCATTCGCCTGAGCGATACACCTACGAGGACTAAAAAAATCTACCTAAAATACTAGCAGAGCGGAGGCACCGTCCAATCAAAACTTTAAGATTTGTATTTTTTGTTGCAAATGCTCACATTGGTAAAGTTGTTGCGGTGCTGGCCGCTATCTCCGTAGTTTGTTCCATGTGTTCTGGGTCGTCTCTTGATCATTTTTAGGTTGTTGTTTGTCACGCTTGTGGGCTGCACTGTTCATTCTTACTCCCTTCGTATTAAATATAAGACTTTGTCTTGACAATGTCATAGGAAAGTTCTTATATTAAGTTACAGAGGTAGTATTTGTTTAGGAGAGAAGTGATTGAAAAGAGAATGGTAAGTGTATGTACTAAAAAAGAAAGGGTGGCACATATTTAAAAATAAAAGAGCTGTTTTTTTACCCTTCTTTTTTCATAGCCGTCTATTTTGTCACGGTTGAAAGTTCACCCTTGAAACATAACTAAGAATCCGACCAGTTTTTGTCGTGGTTTTTTGTCCCAGTTGCAACTTCACCTTCAACATGTAACTCGGTCCAACCTATTTTTGTCTCAGTTTCAAGTCCACCGATAACATGCAACTCCATGCCTGTAATGAAACTTCAACTAAGGGCGGGTGCAAGGTTATTGGCCAGTTGCATGCCCAAAACTAAGACAAAATTCATGTTTTTTGCATTTCCAGCTATTTTATAAAAAGTCGTGAACATTTTGTTAAAATTATGAAAAAATAGAATTCATGTTTTATTTTTTATAAAAAATCATGAACTTTTCCACATTCGTTTTTTGAATTTGTGAACATTTTTCAAAGTTGCTAATTCCTTTCTAATTCACACACTTTTTAAAAATTACAAACATTTTTTATTTCATAAAATTTTAAAAAAAACATACAAAGAATTTTTCATTTCACCAATATTTTTTTGCAAACAATTTTAAATAGATGAGCAAGGACAATCGACTTGTTTAAACAAAATAAGAAAAAGAAACAAACGCATGAGGGGAATGGCTTTGTTCTGGGATGAGGTGATGTCGATGTCGTATTTGATGTTGCATATTTTAACAGATGTGACATGTTTATATCACATATAGATTAGGCCTAGACACACCCATGAAAATAATAATAGTTTTTTTGCGTGCAAAAATAATAATACGAGTAGTTGTTAAGGTCTTGTGGGGCTTAACAACCATCAAAGCTTTTTTATTTCCTTTTTTCAGAAAAGACATCCAAAGGGTGTCTCATATATGATAGTAGTTCCTCCATTTCCTAATATAAGATGTTGTAATATTTATCAAGGAAACACATACAATTAAAGGACAAGAGGACACAAAACAACCTATAAACCATATATAATTGAATAGTAATATAGCAAAATCTGTTTATAGTACTTTTGCAATGGATAATGTTGCGCTTTGAGCTATAATAGCTTGCAACAAAACCTAGTGAAGTCTTCCATATCGTTCTACTCACATCATGTAGGTGAATTAATTAATGCTATTTATGTATTGGCTGGACGAGATTTGATCCCATGATCCTACCACCAGCATCCTTCTATATTTATATCATCTTCACGTGTAATAAGATGCCAGTCAAACGAGGATGCATCTTGCATTATTGAATATGAGCCCACCAAAGGTTCAGCGAGTGCGACACTCTGAACATATGAGTTCTTTTTTCTTGCAAGAAACTTCCAATCTATTAATTTTTTAGTATGATGGTACAAAGAACAATATTCTCTTCTTTCTTCTTTCTTCTTTTTTACTAATAAAGGGGCTATTGCTTTTTACCACCGTAATTTCGTCTGTACATGATTAATTTTAGTCCGACAGACCGCTAACGAGGTGGCACTAAAATAACGTACGGATCCGATATTTTTGTCCGCAACAAAAAAAAAATTAGTCTCCTGGGCCAGAAGTCCGAGTGGGCCAGCAAGCCAGCGGCAAAAACTATTCGCTGGCAAGCAGACTCGAACCCTAAACTTGTACTAGCACATAACATAACAGAGTGGCCAACCAAGCCGGCCTGCGTCCTTTCCCACCTCGCTCTTTCACATCCAATCTACTCAATTTATACACGTGTTTCTTGGGTGTCAGGAAGGCATCTAGGAGATCATTACAGAAAATGAAGGAAAAGGAGGCGAATTAACTGGAAAGCAAGGCATTTTTTCTATATATTGAAGGAAATATGCCCTAGAGGCAATAATAAAGTTATTATTTATTTCCTCATATCATGATAAATGTTTATTATTCATGCTAGAATTGTATTAACCGGAAACATAATACATGTGTGAATACATAGACAAACATACTGTCACTAGTATGCCTCTACTTGACTAGCTCGTTGATCAAAGATGGTTATGTTTCCTAACCATAGACATGAGTTGTCATTTGATAAACGGGATCACATCATTAGAAGAATGATGTGATTGACTTGACCCATTCTGTTAGCTTAGCACTTGATCGTTTTAGTATACTGCCATTGTTTTCTTCATGACTTATACATGTTTCTATGACTATGAGATTATGCAACTCTCAATTATTGGAGGAACACTTTGTGTGCTACCAAACGTCACAACGTAACTGGGTGATTATAAAGGTGCTCTACAGGTATCTCCGATGGTACTTGTTGAGTTGGCATAGATCAAGATTAGGATTTGTCACTTCGACTGTCGAAGAGGTATCTCTGGGCCCTCTCGGTAATGCACAACACTATAAGCCTTGCAAGCAATGTGACTAATGAGTTAGTTGCGGGATGTTGCATTACGGAACGAGTAAAGAGACTTGCCGGTAACAAGATTGGACTAGGTATTGAGATACCGACGATCGAATCTCGGGCAAGTAACATACCGATGACAAAGGGAACAACACATGTTGTTATGCGGTTTGACCGATAAAGATCTTCGTAGAATATGTAGGAACCAATATGAGCATCCAGGTTCCGCTATTGGTTATTGACCGGACACATGTCTCGGTCATGTCTACATAGTTGTCGAAGCCGTAGGGTCCGCACGCTTAAAGTTCTGTGACGATCGGTATTATGGGTTTTTGTGTTTTGATGTATCGAAGGTAGTTCGGAGTCCCGGATATGATCACGGACATGACGAGGAGTCTCGAAATGGTCGAGACATAAAGATAGATATATTGGATGACTATGTTCAGACACCGGAAGTGTTTCGGGAGGTTTCAGACATTTACCAGAGTACCGGGGGGTTACCGGAACCCCCCGGGGAGTATATTGGGCCTAATGGGCCTTAGTGGGAGAAGAGGAGGGGCGGCCAAGGGCAGGCGCGCCCCCTCCCCCTCTAGTCCGAATTGGACAAGGAGGGGGTGGCGGCCCCCTTTCCTTCTCTTCCTCTCTCCCTTGTTGGGGAACGTAGCAGAAAACAAAAATTTTCCTACGGTTTCACCAAGATCCATCTATGAGTTCATCTAGCAACGAGTGATCGGATGCATCTACATACCTTTGTAGATCGCGAGCGGAAGCGTTCAAAGAACGGGGATGAGGTAGTCGAACACGACGTGATCCAAATCACCGGAGATCCTAGCACCGAACGGACGGCACCTCCGCGTTCAACACACGTACGGTCAGCGTAACGTCTCCTTCTTCTTGATCCAGCAAGAGGGAAGGAGAGGTTGAGGAAGATGGCTCCAGCAGCAGCACGACGGCGTGGTGGTGATGGAGTTGCAGTACTCCGTCAGGGCTTTGCCAAGCACTATGGAGGAGGAGGAGGTGTTGGAGAGGGAGAAGGAGGCAACCAAAGGCCCAGGTCAGAAGTCCTCCATCTCCTCACTATATATAGGAGGGCCAAGGGGGGGGGCGCCGGCCCTAGGAGATCTAATCTCCTAGGGGGGTGCGGCCAAGGGAGGTTTCCCTCCCCCCAAGGCACCTAGGAGGTGCCTTCCACTAGTGGACTCTTCCCTTTTGTGAACCCTAGGCGCATGGGCCTCTTGGGGCTGGTGCCCTTGGCCCATGTAGGCCAAGGCGCACCCCCTACAGCCCATGTGGCCCCCGGGGCAGGTGGCCCCACCCGGTGGACCCCCCGGGACCCTTCCGGTGGTCCTGGTACAATACCGATAACCCTGAAACTTGTCCCGATGGCCGAAATAGCACTTCCTATATATAATTCTTTACCTCCGGACCATTCCGGAACTCCTCATGACGTCCGGGATCTCATCCGGGACTCCGAACAACATTCGGGTTACTGCATATACATATCCCTACAACCCTAGCGGCACCGAACCTTAAGTGTGTAGACCCTGCGGGTTCGGGAGACATGCAGACATGACCGAGACGACTCTCCGGTCAATAACCAACAGCGGGATCTGGATACCCATGTTGGCTCCCACATGCTCCACGATGATCTCATCGGATGAACCACGATGTCGAGGATTCAAGCAACCCCGTATGCAATTCCCTTTGTCAATCGATATGTTACTTGCTCGAGATTCGATCGTCGGTATCCCCATACCTCGTTCAATCTCGTTACCGGCAAGTCACTTTACTCGTACCGTAATGCATGATCCCGTGACCAAACACTTGGTCACTGCATTACCGAGTGGGCCCAGTGATACCTCTCCGTCATACGGAGTGACAAATCCCAATCTTGATCCGTGTCAACCCAACAGACACTTTCGGAGATACCCGTAGTCTACCTTTATAGTCACCCAGTTACGTTGTGACGTTTGGTACACCCAAAGCATTCCTACGGTATCCGGGAGTTACACGGTCTCATGGTCTAAGGAAAGGATACTTGACATTGGAAAACTCTAGCAAACGAACTATACGATCTTATGCTATGTTTAGGATTGGGTCTTGTCCATCACATCATTCTCCTAATGATGTGATTTCGTTATCAATGACATCCAATGTCCATAGTCAGGAAACCATGACTATCTGTTGATCAACGAGCTAGTCAACTAAAGGCTTACTAGGGACATGTTGGTGTCTGTTATTCACACATGTATTACGATTTCCGGATAACACAATTATAGCATGAATAAAGACAATTATCATGAACAAGGAAATATAATAATAATGCTTTTATTATTGCCTCTAGGGCATATTTCCAACAGTCTCCCACTTGCACTAGAGTCAATAATCTAGTTACATTGTGATGAGTCGAACACCCATGGAATTCTGGTGTTGATCATGTTTTGCCCTAGGGAGAGGTTTAGTCAACGGATCTGCTATATTCAGGTCCGTATGCACTTTACAAATATCTATGTCTCCATCTTGAACATTTTCACGAATGGAGTTGAAGCGACGCTTGATGTGCATTGTCTTCTTGTGAAACCTGGGCTCCTTGGCAAGAGCAATAGCTCCAGTGTTGTCACAGAAGAGCTTGATCGGTCCCGACGCATTGGGTATGACTCCTAGGTCGGTGATGAACTCCTTCGCCCAAATTGCTTCATGCGCTGCCTCCGAGGCTGCCATGTACTCCGCTTCACATGTAGATCCCGCCACGACGCTCTGCTTGCAACTGCACCAGCTTACTGCCCCACCATTCAAAATATACACGTATCCGGTTTGTGACTTTGAGTCATCCAGATCTGTGTCGAAGCTAGCGTCGACGTAACCCTTTACGACGAGCTCTTCGTCACCTCCATAAACGAGAAATATTTCCTTAGTCCTTTTCAGGTACTTCAGGATATTCTTGACCGCTGTCCAGTGTTCCTTGCCGGGATTACTTTGGTACCTTCCTACCAAACTTACGGCAAGGTTTACATCAGGTCTGGTACACAGCATGGCATGCCAAATTCGTGACTCAAGTATTCTCCTCCACGATCTGATCGTAGAAACTTGATTTTCCTGTCACGTTGATTCTCAACCTCACTCTGAAATTCCTTGAACTTTTCAAAGGTTTCAGACTTGTGTTTCATTAAGTAGATATACCCATATCTACTCAAATCATCAGTGAGGGTGAGAACATAACGATAGCCACCGCGAGCCTCAACACTCATTGGACCGCACACATCAGTATGTATGATTTCCAATAAGTTGGTTGCTCGCTCCATTGTTCCTGAGAACGGAGTCTTGGTCATCTTACCCATGAGGCATGGTTCACACGTGTCAAATGATTCGTAATCAAGAGACTCTAAAAGTCCATCTACATGGAGCTTCTTCATGCGTTTGACACCTATGTGACCAAGGCGGCAGTGCCACAAGTATGTGGGACTATCATTATCAACCTTACATCTTTTGGTACTCACACTATGAATATGTGTAGCATTACGCTCGAGATTCATTAAGAATAAACCATTCACCATAGGAGCATGACCATAAAACATATCTCTCATATAAATAGAACAACCATTATTCTCGGATTTAAATGAGTAGCCATCTCGAATTAAACGAGATCCCGATACAATGTTCATGCTCAAAGCTGGCACTAAATAACAATTATTAAGGTTTAAAACTAATCCCGAAGGTAAATGTAGAGGTAGCGTGCCGACGGCGATCACATTGACCTTGGAACCATTCCCGACGCGCATCGTCACCTCGTCCTTTGCCAGTCTCCGCTTATTCCGCAGCCCCTGCTTTGAGTTACAAATGTGAGCAACTGCACCGGTATCAAATACCCAGGAGCTACTACGAGTACTAGTAAGGTACACATCAATTACATGTATATCATATATACCTTTTGTTTTGCCGGCCTTCTTGTCCGCTAAGTATTTGGGGCAGTTCCGCTTCCAGTGGCCACTTCCCTTGCAATAAAAGCACTCAGTCTCGGGCTTGGGTCCATTCTTTGGCTTCTTCCCGGCAGCTTGCTTGCCGGGCGCGGCAACTCCCTATCCGTCCTTCTTGAAGGCTTTCTTACCCTTGCCCTTCTTGAACTTAGTGGTTTTATTCACCATCAACACTTGATGTTCCTTTTTGACTTCTACCTCTGCTGATTTCAGCATTGCAAATACCTCAGGAATGGTCTTTTCCATCCCCTGCATATTGAAGTTCATCACAAAGCTCTTGTAGCTTGGTGGAAGCGACTGGAGGATTCTATCAATGACCGCGTCATCCGGGAGATTAACTCCCAGCTGAGTCAAGCGGTTATGTAACCCAGACATAGTGAGTATGTGCTCACTGACAGAACTATTTTCCTCCATCTTACAGCTGAAGAACTTGTCGGAGACCTCATATCTCTCGATTCGGGCATGAGCTTGAAAAACCATTTTCAGCTCTTCGAACATCTCATATGCTCCATGTCTCTCAAAACGCTTTTGGAGCCCCGGCTCTAAGCTGTAAAGCATGCCGCACTGAACGAGGGAGTAGTCATCAGCACGTGTCTGCCAAGCGTTCATAACGTCTTGGTTCTGTGGGACGGGTGGATCACCTAGCGGTGCTTGTAGGACATAATCTTTCTTGGCAGCTATGAGGATGATCCTCAGGTTCCGGACCCAGTCTGTATAGTTGCTGCCATCGTCTTTCAGCTTGGTTTTCTCTAGGAACGCGTTGAAGTTGAGGACTACGTTGGCCATTTGATCTACAAGACATATTGCAAAGATTTTTAGACTAAGTTCATGATAATAAAGTTCATCTAATGAACTCCCACTTAGATAGACATCCCTCTGCTAGTCATCTAAGTATAACATGATCCGAGTCAACTAGGCCGTGTCCGATCATCACGTGAGACGGACTAGTCAACTTCGGTGAACATCTCCATGTTGATCGTATCTTCTATACGACTCATGCTCGACCTTTCGGTATTCTGTGTTCCGAGGCCATGTCTATACACATGCTAGGCTCATCAAGTCAACCTAAGTGTTTGCATGTGTAAATCTGTCTTACACCCGTTGTATGTGAACGTTTGAATCAAACACCCGATCATCACGTGGTGCATTGAAACAACAAACTGTCGCAACGGTGCACAGTTAGGGGGAACACTTTCTTGAAATTATTATGAGGGATCATCTTATTTACTACCGTCGTTCTAAGTAAACAAGATGCAAAACATGATAAACATCACATGTAATCAAATAATAATAATGACATGATATGGCCAATATCACATAGCTCCTTTGATCTCCATCTTGGGGCTCCATGATCATCTTGTTACCGGCATGACACCATGATCTCGATCATTGTGTCTCCATGAAGTTGCTCGCCAACTATTACTTATACTACTATGGCTAACGCGTTTAGCAATAAAGTAAAGTAATTTACATGGCGTTCCTCAATGACACGCAGGTCATACAAAAATTAAAGACAACTCCTATGGCTCATGCCAGTTGTCATACTCATCGACATGCAAGTCGTGATTCCTATTACAAAAGCATGAACAACTCATACATCACATATATATCATTCATCATTCATCAGAACTTTGGCCATATCATATCACAAAGCACTTGCTGCAAAAACAAGTTAGACGTCCTCTAATTGTTGTTGCAAGTTTTACGTGGCTGAAGTAGGGTTCTAGCAAGAACGTTTTCTTAACTACGTGAAAGCCACAACGTGATTTGTCAACTTCTATTTACCCTTCATAAGGACCCTTTTCATCGAATCCGCTCCAACTAAAGTAGGAGAGACAGACACCCGCCAGCCACCTTATGCAACTAGTGCATGTTAGTCGGTGGAACCGGTCTCACGTAAGCGTACGTGTAAGGTTGGTCCGGGCCGCTTCATCCCACAATACCGTTGAAGCAAGATAAGACTAGTAACGGCAAGAAAGTTGACAACATCTACGCCGACAACAAATTGTGTTCTACTCGCGCAAGAGAACTACGCATAGACCTAGCTCTGATACCACTGTTGGGGAACGTTGCAGAAAACAAAAAATTTCCTACGTTTTCACCAAGATCCATCTATGAGTTCATCTAGCAACGAGTGATCGGATGCATCTACATACCTTTCTAGATCGCGAGCGGAAGCGTTCAAAGAACGGGGATGAGGTAGTCGAACACGACGTGATCCAAATCACCGGAGATCCTAGCACCGAACGGACGGCACCTCCGCGTTCAACACACGTACGGTCAGCGTAACGTCTCCTTCTTCTTGATCCAGCAAGAGGGAAGGAGAGGTTGAGGAAGATGTCTCCAGCAGCAGCACGACGGCGTGGTGGTGATGGAGCTACAGTACTCCGTCAGGGCTTCGCCAAGCACTATGGAGGAGGAGGAGGTGTTGGAGAGGGAGAAGGAGGCAACCAAAGGCCCAGGTCAGAAGTCCTCCATCTCCCCACTATATATAGGAGGGCCAAGGGGGGGGGCGCCGGCCCTAGGAGATCTAATCTCCTAGGGGGGTGCGGCCAAGGGAGGTTTCCCTCCCCCCCAAGGCACCTAGGAGGTGCCTTCCACTAGTGGGACTCTTCCCTTTTGTGAACCCTAGGCGCATGGGCCTCTTGGGGCTGGTGCCCTTGGCCCATGTAGGCCAAGGCGCACCCCCTACAGCCCATGTGGCCCCCGGGGCAGGTGGCCCCACCCGGTGGACCCCCCGGGACCCTTCCAGTGGTCCCGGTACAATACCGATAACCCCGAAACTTGTCCCGATGGTCGAAATAGCACTTCCTATATATAATTCTTTACCTCCGGACCATTCCGGAACTCCTCGTGACGTCCGGGATCTCATCCGGGACTCCGAACAACATTCGGGTTACTGCATATACATATCCCTACAACCCTAGCGTCACCGAACCTTAAGTGTGTAGACCCTACGGGTTCGGGAGACATGCAGACATGACCGAGACGACTCTCCGGTCAATAACCAACAGCGGGATCTGGATACCCATGTTGGCTCCCACATGCTCCACGATGATCTCATCGGATGAACCACGATGTCGAGGATTCAAGCAACCCCGTATGCAATTCCCTTTGTCAATCGATATGTTACTTGCTCGAGATTCGATCGTCGGTATCCCCATACCTCGTTCAATCTCGTTACCGGCAAGTCACTTTACTCGTACCGTAATGCATGATCCCATGACCAAACACTTGGTCACTTTGAGCTCATAATGATGATGCATTACCGAGTGGGCCCAGTGATACCTCTCCGTCATACGGAGTGACAAATCCCAATCTTGATCCGTGTCAACCCAACAGACACTTTCGGAGATACCCGTAGTCTACCTTTATAGTCACCCAGTTACGTTGTGACGTTTGGTACACCCAAAGCATTCCTACGGTATCCGGGAGTTACACGATCTCATGGTCTAAGGAAAGGATACTTGACATTGGAAAACTCTAGCAAACGAACTATACGATCTTATGCTATGTTTAGGATTGGGTCCTGTCCATCACATCATTCTCCTAATGATGTGATCTCGTTATCAATGACATCCAATGTCCATAGTCAGGAAACCATGACTATCTGTTGATCAACGAGCTAGTCAACTAGAGGCTTACTAGGGACATGTTGGTGTCTGTTATTCACACATGTATTACGATTTCCGGATAACACAATTATAGCATGAATAAAGACAATTATCATGAACAAGGAAATATAATAATAATGCTTTTATTATTGCCTCTAGGGCATATTTCCAACATCCCTTTCTTCTCCTCTCCTACTCCAACTAGGAAAAGAGGGAGTCCTACTCCCGGTGGGAGTAGGACTCCCCCCTTTGGCGCGCCCTCCTCCTTGGTCGGCCACCTCCCCCCTAGCTCCTTTCTATACGGGGGCAGGAGGCACCCCATAGACACAACAATTGATCTGTTGATCTCTTAGCCGTGTGCGGTGCCCCCTCCACCATAATCCATCTCGGTTATATTGTAGCAGTGCTTAGGCAAAGCCCTGCGACAGTAGCTTCATCAACATCGTCACCACGCCATCGTGCTGACAAAACTCTTCGTTGAGCTCTACTGGATCGTGAGTTCGCGGGACGTCACGGAGCTGAATGTGTGCTGAACGCGGAGGTGCCGTACGTTCGGTGTTGAGGATCGGTCGATCATGAGGACGTATGGCTACATCAACCGCGTTGTTATAACGCTTCCGCTTAATGGTCTACGAGGGTATGTGGACAACACTCTCCCCTCTCGTTGCTATACATCACCATGATCTTGCGTGTGCGTATGCGTAGATGTTATATGCACGAGTAGAACACAAGTGAGTTGTGGGCGATACAAGTCATACTGCTTACCAGCATGTCATACTTTGGTTCGGTGATATTGTTGGATGAAGCGGCCTGGACCGACATTACGCGTACGCTTACGCGAGACTGGTTCTACTGACGTGCTTTGCACACAGGTGGGTGGCGGGTGTCAGTTTCTCCAACTTTAGTTAAACCGAGTGTGGCTATGCCCGGTCCTTGAGAAGGTTAAAACAACACTAACTTGATGAACTATCATTGTGGTTTTGATGCGTAGGTAAGAACGGTTCTTGCTCAGCCCGTAGCAGCCACGTAAAACTTGCAACAACAAAGTAGAGGACGTCTAACTTGTTTTTGCAGGGCATGTTGTGATGTGATATGGTCAAGACATGATGCTATATTTATTATATGAGATGATCATGTTTTGTAACGGAGTTATTGGCAACTGCCAGGAACTATATGGTTGTCGCTTTATTGTATGCAATGCAATCGCCCTGTAATTGGTTTACTTTATCACTAAGCGGTAGCAATAGTCGTAGAAGCAATAGTTGGCGAGACGACAACGATACTACGATGAGATCAAGGTGCCGCGCCGGTGACGATGGTGATCATGACGGTGCTTTGGAGATGGAGATCACAGGCACAAGATGATGATGGCCATATCATATCACTTATATTGATTGCATGTGATGTTTATCCTTTATGCATCTTATTCTGCTTTGTTTGACGGTAGCATTATAAGATGATCTCTCACTAAATTTCAAGGTAAAAGTGTTCTTCCTGAGTATGCACCGTTGCCAAAGTTCGTCGTGCCGAGACACCACGTGATGATCGGGTGTGATAAGCTCAGCGTTCATCTACAACGGGTGTAAGACAGTTTTACACACGCAAAATACTCGGATTAAACTTGACAAGCCTAGCATATGCAGATATGGCCTCGGAACACTAAGACCGAAAGGTCGAGCGTGAATCATATAGTAGATATGATCAACATAGTGATGTTCACCATTGAAAACTACTCCATTTCACGTGATGATCGGTTATGGTTTAGTTGATATGGATCACGTGATCACTTAGATGATTAGAGGGATGTTTATCTAAGTGGGAGTTCTTAAGTAATATGATTAATTGAACTTAAATTTATCATTAACTTAGTACCTGATAGTATTTTGCTTGTCTATGTCATTGTAGATAGATGTCCCGTGTTGTTGTTCCGTTAAATTTTAATGCGTTCCTTAAGAAAGCAAAGTTGAAAGATGATGGTAGCAATTACACGGACCGGGTCCATATCTTGAGGATTATCCTCATTGCTGCACAGAAGAATTATGTCCTGAAAGCATCGCTAGGTGCCAAACCCGCTGCAGGAGCAACGCCAGATGTTATGAACGTTTGGCAGAGCAAAGCTGATGAGTACTCAATAGTTCAGTGTGCCATGCTTTACGGCTTAGAACTGGGACTTCAACGACGTTTTGAACATCATGGAGCATATGCAATGTTCTAGGAGTTGAAGTTAATATTTCAAGCAAATGCCCGGATTGAGAGATATGAAGTCTCCAATAAGTTCTACAGCTGCCAAATGGAGGAGAATAGTTCTGTCAGTGAACATATACTCAGAATGTCTGGGTACCATAACCACTTGACTTGGCTGGGAGTTAATCTTCCGGTTGATAGTGTCATTGACAGAGTTCTTCAATCACTGCCGCCAAGCTACAAGAGCTTCGTGATGAACTATAATATGCAAGGGATGGATAAGACGATTCCCGAGCTCTTCGCAATGCTAAAGGCTGCGAAGATAGAAATAAAGAAGGAGCATCAACTGTTGATGGTCAACAAGACCACCAGTTTTAAGAAAAAGGGTAAAGGGAAGAAGAAAGGGAACTTCAAGAAGAATGGCAAACAAGTTGCTGCTCAAGAGAAGAAACCCAAGTCTGGACCTAAGCCTGAGACCGAGTGCTTCTACTGCAAAGGGACTGGTCACTGGAAGCGGAACTGCCCCAAGTATTTGGTGGATAAGATGGATGACAAGGTGAACAAATGGTATATGTGATATACATGTCATTGGTGTGTACCTTACTAGACCTCGCAGTAGCACCTGGGTATTTGATACTGGTTCTGTTGCTAATATTTGCAACTCGAAACAGGGACTACGGATTAAGCGAAGACGGGCTAAGGACGAGGTGACGATGCGCGTGGGAAATGGTTCCAAAGTCGATGTGATCGCCGTCGGCACGCTGTCGCTACATCTATCTTTGGGATTAGTTTTAGACCTAAATAATTGTTATTTGATGCCAGCATTAAGCATGAACGTTATATCTGGATCTTGTTTGATGCGAGATGGTTATTCATTTGAATATGAGAATAATGATTGTTCTATTTATATGAGTAATATCTTTTATGATCATGCACCCTTGAAGAGTGGTCTATTTGTATTGAATCTCGATAGTAGTGATACACATATTCATAATATTGAAGCCAAAAGATGTAGAGTTGATAATGATAGTGCAACTTATTTGTGGCACTGTCGTTTGGGTCATATTGGTGTAAAGCGCATGAAGAAACTCCATACTGATGGACTTATGGAATCACTTGATTATGAATCATTTGGTACTTGCGAACCATGCCTCATGGGCAAGATGACTAAAACGCCGTTCTCCGGAACAATGGAGCGAGCAACGGATTTGTTGGAAATCATACATACTGATGTATGTGGTCCAATGAGTATTGAGGCTCGCGGCGGGTATCATTATTTTCTCACCTTCACAGATGATTTGAGTAGATATGGATATATCTACTTAATGAAACATAAGTCTGAAACATTTGAAAAGTTCAAAGAATTTCAGAGTGAAGTGGAAAATCATCGTAACAGGAAAATAAAGTTTATGCCATTTGATCATGGAGGAGAATATTTGAGTTACGAGTTTGGTCTACATTTGAAAAAGTGTGGAATAATTTCACAACTCACGCCACCCGGAACACCACAGCGTAATGGTGTGTCCGAACATCGTAATCGTACTTTACTAGATATGGTGTGATCTATGATGTCTCTTACTGATTACCGCTATCATTTTGGGGTTATGCTTTAGAGACAACTGCAATCACGTTAAATAGGGCACCATCGAAATCCGTTGAGACGACGCCTTATGAACTGTGGTTTGCCAAGAAACCAAAGTTGTTGTTTCTTAAAGTTTGGGGCTGCGATGGTTATGTGAAAAAGTTTCAACCTGATAAGCTCGAACCCAAATCGGAGAAATGTGTCTCCATAGGATACCCAAACAAAATGTTGGGTACACCTTCTATCACAGATCCGAAGGCAAGACATTCGTTGCTAAGAATGGATCCTTTCTAGAGAAGGAGTTTCTCTCGAAAAAAGTGAGTGGGAGGAAAGTAGAACTTGATGAGGTAACTGTACCTACTCCCTTATTGAAAAGTAGTTCATCACAGAAACTGGTTCCTGTGACACCTACACCAATTAGTGAGGAAGATAATGATGTTGATCATGAAACTTCAGATCAAGTTACTACCGGACCTCGTAGGTCAACCAGAGTAAGATCCGCACCAGAGTGGTACGGTAATCCTGTTCTGGAGGTCATGTTACTTGACCATGATGAGCCTACGAACTATGAGGATGCGATGATGAGCCCAGATTCTACAAAATGGCTTGAAGCCATGAAATCTGAGATGGGATCCATGTATGAGAACAAAGTGTGGACTTTGGTTGACTTGCCCGATGATCGGCAAGCCATCGAGAATAAATGGATCTTCAAGAAGAAGACTGACGATGACGGTAATATTACTATCTATAAAGCTCGACTTGTTGCGAAAGGTTTTCGACAAGTTCAAGGGATTGACTACGATGAGACCTTCTCACCCGTAGCGATGCTTAAGTTTGTCCGAATCATGTTAGCAATTGCCGCATTTTATGATTATGAAATTTGGCAAATGGTTGTAAAAACTGCATTCCTGAATGGATTTCTAGAAGAAGAGTTGTATATGATGCAACCGGAAGGTTTTGTTGATCCAAAGGGAGCTAACAAAGTGTGCAAGCTCCAGCAATCCATTTATGGACTGGTGCAAGCCTCTCAGAGTTGGAATAAACGCTTTGATAGTGTGATCAAAGCATTTGGTTTTGTACAGACTTTTGGGGAAGCCTGTATTTACAAGAAAGTGAGTGGGAGCTCTGTGGCATTTCTGATATTATATGTGGATGACATATTGCTGATTGGAAATGATATAGAATTTCTGGATAGCATAAAGGGATACTTGAATAAGACTTTTTCAATGAAAGACCTCGGTGAAGCTGCTTATATATTGGGCATCAAGATCTATAGAGATAGATCAAGACGCTTAATTGGACTTTCACAAAGCACATACCTTGACAAAGTTTTGAAGAAGTTCAAAATAGATCAAGCAAATAAAGGGTTCTTGCATGTGTTAAAAGGTGTGAAGTTGAGTAAGACTCAATGTCCGACCACTACAGAAGATAGAGAGAAAATGAAAAGTATTCCCTATGCTTCAGTCATAGGCTCTATCATGTATGCAATGATGTGTACTAGACCTGACGTGTGCCTTGCTATTAGTTTAGCAGGGAGGTACCAAAGTAATCCAGGAGTGGATCACTGGACAGCGGTCAAGAACATCCCGAGAAACCTGAAAAGGACTAGGGATATGTTTCTCGTTTATGGAGATGACAAAGAGCTCGTCGTAAATGGTTACGTCGATGCAAGCTTTGACACTGATCCGGACGATTCTAAATCGCAAACCGGATACCTGTTTATATTGAACGGTGGCGCTGTCAGTTGGAGCAGTTCTAAACAAAGCGTCACGGCGGGATATACGTGTGAAGCGGAGTACATAACTTCTTCGAAAGCAGCAAATGAAGGAGTATGGATGAAGGAGTTCATATCCAATCTAGGTGTCATACCTAGTGCATCGGGTCCAATGAAAACCTTTTGTGACAACACTGGTGCAATTGCCTTGGCAAAGGAATCCAGATTTCACAAGAGAACCAAGCACATCAAGAGACGCTTCAATTCCATTCGGGATCAAGTCCAGGTGGGAGACATAGAGATTTGCACGATACATATGGATCTGAATGTTGCAGACACGTTGACTAAGCCTCTCTCACGAGCAAAACATGATCAGCACCAAGGCTCCATGGGTGTTAGAATCATTACTGTGTAATCTAGATTATTGACTCTAGTGCAAGTGGGAGACTGAAGGAAATATGCCCTAGAGGCAATAATAAAGTTATTATTTATTTCCTCATATCATGATAAATGTTTATTATTCATGCTAGAATTGTATTAACCGGAAACATAATACATGTGTGAATACATAGACAAACATACTGTCACTAGTATGCCTCTACTTGACTAGCTCGTTGATCAAAGATGGTTATGTTTCCTAACCATAGACATGAGTTGTCATTTGATAAACGGGATCACATCATTAGAAGAATGATGTGATTGACTTGACCCATTCCATTAGCTTAGCACTTGATCGTTTTAGTTTACTGCCATTGCTTTCTTCATGACTTATACATGTTCCTATGACTATGAGATTATGAAACTCCCAATTACTGGAGGAACACTTTGTGTGCTACCAAACGTCACAACGTAAGTGGGTGATTATAAAGGTGCTCTATAGGTGTGTCCGATGGTACTTGTTGAGTTGGCATAGATCAAGATTAGGATTTTCACTCCGATTGTCGGAGAGGTATCTCTGGGCCCTCTCGGTAATGCACATCACTATAAGCCTTGCAAGCAATGTGACTAATGAGTTAGTTGCGGGATGTTGCATTATGGAACGAGTAAATAGACTTGTCGGTAACGAGATTGAACTAGGTATTGAGACACCGACGATCGAATCTCGGGCAAGTAGTATACCGATGACAAAGGGAATAACGTATGTTGTTATGCGGTTTGACCAATAAAGATCTTCGTAGAATATGTAGGAACCAATATGAGCATCCGGGTTCCGCTACTGGTTATTGACCGGAGACATGTCTCGGTCATGTCTACATAGTTCTCGAACCCGTAGAGTCCGCACGCTTAAAGTTCTGTGATGATCGGTATTATGAGTTTTTTGTGTTTTGATGTACCGAAGGTAGTTCAGAGTCCCATATATGATCACAGACATGACGAGGAGTCTCGAAATGATCGAGACATAAAGATTGATATATTGGATGACTATGTTCAGACACCGGAAGTGTTTCGGGAGGTTTCAGACATTTACCAGAGTACCGGGGGGTTACCGGAACCCCCCGGGGAGTATATTGGGCCTAATGGGCCTTAGTGGGAGAAGAGGAGGGGCGGCCAAGGGCAGCCGCGCCCCCTCCCTCTCTAGTACGAATTGGATAAGGAGGGGGGCGGCGCCCTCCTTTCCTTCTCTTCCTCTCTCCCTTCCTTCTCCTCTCCTACTCCAACTAGGAAAAGAGGGAGTCCTACTCCCGGTGGAAGTAGGACTCCCCCCTTGGCGCGCCTTCCTCCTTGGCCGGCCGCCTCCCCCTAACTCCTTTATATACAGGGGCAGGGGGCACCCCATAGATACAACAATTGATCTGTTGATCTCTTAGCCGTGTGCGTTACCCCCCTCCACCATAATCCACCTCGGTTATATCGTAGCAGTGCTTAGGCGAAGCCCTACGACGGTAGCTTCATCAACATCGTCACCACGTCGTCGTGCTGACGATACTCTTCGTCGAGCTCTACTGGATCGTGAGTTCGCGGGACGTCACCGAGCTGAATGTGTGCTGAACGCGGAGGTGCCGTACGTTCGGTGTTGAGGATCGGTCGATCGTGAAGACGTACGACTACATCAACCGCGTTGTTATAAAGCTTCCACTTAACGGTCTACGAAGGTACGTGGACGACACTCTCCCTCTCGTTGCTATGCATCACCATGATCTTGCGTGTGCGTACGATTTTTTTTGAAATTATTACGTTCCCCAACATATATGATGTGGGCTATACTAAACGGGACACGGCGTGGCCTACTTATATCGCAACAGAAGAGCACACAACACGAGCATATATGCATGGACACCCAACAAAGTATACAACATTTTTATTGTCTGATGTAAGTAATTCAATACAAGTCCTAGGTGTACAACATTTTTATTGTGAGTGATGGTTAATGTCCCGGTATGATATGATTTGTCAATAGGCATCGACGATCCAATCTACACCGTCGTACTTAAGTCAGACAAAAAACAACATGTATACGGCAATGCTCTTACTTTAAATAATATATGAAAATCCTTTGAATTAGTAATTAAACTTTCGAAGAATATGCTTCAAAGTCAAAAAATAGGCATCCAACCGAAGTCCTCCATGTGCCCCTTCCTCTCCAACTACAACCCCTTCCATCATTTGCATCTCACATGCATAACTCATCTTCGACCCTAGGGTACTGAGGAGTTGAAGGAGGCACCGCCAGAAGAAATGAGTATCGTTCTTCACATCTTTGCCCCATGGTTTGGACAACGGAAATTCTAAATGGGCTAACTGAACCAAAATGAAGATTGGACTTTGACTAAATTCTCCATGGTTGATATAAATGAATTAAATTAACCCATAGCAACACACATGCATGTTTCCTAGTAGAGGTAATAAAAATTACAACCATGTCCGTGGACCACCTAGCGACGACCACAAGCACTCGAGCGAACCGAAGGCACGCTATCGTCATTGCCCCTTCCCCACCGGAGTCAGGCAAACCTTGTAGTAGTAGACAGTCGGAAAATCGTCGTGCTAACACCCCATAGGACCAGCGCATCAAGTAGTAACTGTCGACGATGAAGAAAGTCGTAAATCAGAAGAATCAAACCTGTAAACACCCGAACGAAGACAAACGAAGACCGGATCCAAACAGATCCACCAATGGGACTCCACGTGCCCTTCGACGATGCTAACGCACCACCGTGACGAGGATAGAGCGTGGGAGACATTATTCCTACTAAGGGACATCGCCATCGCCACACAGCCCGAATCAAGACGCTGAATCTAACAAGAAACAGAACGGAGTGCCTCCCGCCAGCGGGGGCTCGAGATCCTCTGCACCTCCATGGCTTAGAGGCCATTAGAGATGGGGCAGACCGACGCCGACGCTGACGGGGGGAGAAGAGTTTTCTTGTGAAGGAGGAAAGAGATTGTTTACTATGTCCTAAACTCCTTCACTCTGAACATATGAGTTGATAACTGATTAAGCATGAATTAGGAGATTGTTGAATTAACATAATGTTAAAATATAGTGTCTTCTTATTCAATTAATTGGACTTTTGGTTGAACTAACTAGTACAGTACATAGTGACGATCGATAAGTTGAAGCGACCACTTTGGTTTGCCACTGCCAGAGTGCGGTGGCGGCTGCACGGAGGTCCTCTGGCCCGTATTTCACGTGCAGCATCGGGGATGGATTGTTTTAGCTTTGCTTATGTGTTTGGTTGAAGGCGTAGATATGAGTGGAACCCTCCAGATTTTATGAATGAGATGGTTTAATTTGAGCGAAGTGCATTGTAGAATATTGAACTATTTCAGAGGTGTCTTGTAGGTCCTAAAACTATAAAAATCAGCATCTAGGTCTTCAAAGTGCAGTAAGTATGTCTTTTAGTTTCAAAATCTGCCTGGCCGGCTAGCTGGAGCCGTTAAACCGTGACACGTCGGACAGGGGGCCTGCAAGGTAACAGCCGGTGATGGAAATATGCAAATAAATTTAAAGTCATCAACTATTGTCAAGTTCACAAACTTTTTAAAAAATCATGAACTCAAAAACTCCTGTAGCGCACTATTGTACCGCTCAAGAAAAATCGGTAGCTTTTCAGTATTTTTTTTGTCGGCCATTTTTTTCACGAACACAAAAAAATAATGAATTTCAAAAAAGTTTGCACACATTTAATAAATGTTCACGAATTTTAAAAAATGTTAGTGCTTTTAAAAAGTTTGTAAATTAAAAAATGTTCACAAATTTGAAAAATGTTCATTATTTGAAAATATACTTACGAATTTACCAAATTTTCATTAACCTAAATGTTCATGGTTTCATAAAATGTTCACGACTTTAAAAAAATTCATAAACATTTTTATAAATTCGTGAAAGTATATGATTGTTCGCGAACATTTTCCATATTTGCGAACAGCGCGAACATATTTTTTAAAGTTGTGAACATTTTTTTTGCATATTCATGGAAATTATTTCAAAGTCGTGAGAGTATATGATGTTCGCGAATTTTGTTTCCATATTCGCGAACGACGCGAACATTTATTAAGTGGCGTGAATTTTTTTCCATATTTGCAAACATTTTTTATAATCATGTAAGTATAAGAATGTTCGTGAACATTCTTTCCATATTCGCGAACGACATGAACATTTTCTTAAAGTCGTGAACACGTTTTCCATATTCGCAAACATTATTTTGAAGTCATGATAATATATGAATGTTTGTGACCATTTTTTCCATATTCGCGAACGACGTGAACATTTTTTCCATATTCGTGAACATTTTTTGGAAGTCGTGAAAGTGTGTAAATTCAAAGAATTTTTTCATATTCACAAACTGCAAAAACATTTTTTAAAAGTTCATGAATTTGAATATATTTGCATAGTTCTGACACCGATGTTACCTTGCGGGGCCCTGGTCCGACATGTCACGTGTCAACGGCGCCAGCTGGCCGGTCAAGAGGGGTCAGCCTGATTTTAGACCTGAATGATACACTTACTGCACTTCGAGGACCTGGATTCTATTTTCATAGTTTGAGGACCTACGTAACACCCCTGAAATAGTCCAAGGACCTATAATGCACTTTACTCGTTTAATTTTGATGTTTGGTTAAGATGAGTGGGATGAACCCATTTTCTTTTTGGTTGAATAGATAAAGGTGGTTTGAATGTGATCCTCGCATAAAATAATCAATGACATAAATATATTATACATATAAAACAATTATGTGAGTAGTCAAAAAGGGATTGAATCGCACGATTCGATCGATTTTCTGGGGTGGAATGATTCAGTGGATGGAACCATTCATGTGCTTTTTAACCAAACAACTTCTTTTTTGGTACGGTCCCAACCCATCCTGGACGACCCCTTCAACCAAATGCATGCTCTGATTGGGATGATGAAGTGGCGGTGTTGGAGAAAAGGGATTCTCCCGTGCGGGAGGTCCCGTGCATGTAGGAGCCCTTGATTTGTTGGAGATTCATGACCATGCAGTTATGTATTGGCTATAGTTATATATTGAAATGCAACTGGTATACATAATGTGAGACCGAGTTATGAAATTTCCAGACATCATCCCTTTCAATTTCCAGAGCAGATTCAGTACCACATCCATAACAATTAATGTGATACTGAAATATGAAATTGGAATGCAACTAGTATATATAATGTGACACTGAAATATGAAATATGAAATTTCCACACCACGTCCATTTCTATTTGCATATCAGTTTCGGTACCGCTTCCATTTCAATAAATGTGAGAATGAAATATGAAATTGAAATGCAACAATATATAATAGTGGGAGAGTGAAATATGAAATTGAAATTGCAATTTCCAGACCACATCCATTTTAGTTTCCAGACGAGTTTCAGTACCGCATCCATTTCAATTAATGTTTCCAGACATATTTCACTCTTTTAAAATAAATTTTTATGCATTTTTCTAGTGAAATAAGTTTGTTTCACATATGAAATATAAAACGTTCAAATTTAAACGTGTTTGAAATGTATCAAAGATTGGGCTTCTTTTAAAGATTTTGGCGCCAGGAGTTCAAATATATAAAAAAAATTCAAAAACAAATACTTGATTCAAAAGTTATGAGCCATTTAACATTTCGCATGAAAAATAAAATGCAAGTTTTTAGTGGGAGAGAGATAGAACAAACAGCCATGCATGCAACATACTCCCTCCGTTCCAAAATATAAGTCTTTCTAGATATTCCAATAGATGACTACATAAGGAGCAAAATGAGTGAATCTACACTCTAAAATATATCTACATACATCCGTATGTTGTAATTCATTTAAAATGTCTAAAAAAACTTATATTTCGAAACGGAGGCAGTACTACCTATCCACTCTCTCTCACCTTTATGTAAAAGGCTGACACAAGTCGCATGCAAGGACAACTGCTACAGGACAATCTGACATATCACACGCTTTGTATTGTACTGTATTGACATTTTCCAGTGTAGTATTCAATAAACAATGCAAAAAAAACGTCATTAGCGCTCGGATCATGATGCATCAACGAGTGGCCGATGCAGGCACGGGAGGATAGATTTTTTGCTTTGGGCAGTGTTGTCCCTATGTAGGATAATGTCCTTTTCGTCCTATCCCCACTTCATCAGTGTGCTTAGTGTCGACGGTGTGCGTGTGGAGATTTGGCTTCGATTGATCATACTAGATTTGGTTGATTTTGATCTTTGGTGGATCTATCTAGATTTGGACGGCGCTCATGGTCTTTTGTGTATTTGCGGGCCCTTTTCCAGCATTTTCTTTTGCATGGTCGTCGTCAACTTGTGGTCTACATCAACAAATTAAGTTCCGAGCACTATTTTTACAAGCTCTTGTGTTTAAACAAGTTTGCTCTGTCAAGACAAAGACTCAAAGGCGGCAACGAGCTTTGTTCACAGCGCGTAGCCGATGGATGGAGGAGGAAGAAGGCTTGAACATTCTAAGGATTTCAATGTATTTTTCCATAGGAATGTATTTGTAAGGAGATGTAATACTTAATACATGTTCTTAGACTTTTCGGAAGAAAAAAACTAGTACATAGTCTATATATTTTTTAACGATTCGTACGTAGTATTTCATATGGTATCACAAGCAAACATATATTTCTCTGTCAGTTAGGACTTTGATTGAACCGACTGGTGCATGCAGTGCATTATATAAAGTATCTTCCATTAAGATGCACCCAATAAACAGTAAAATCAAAAAAATAGAAAGAAAAAAAATCCATGTTTTTTTGTGTGAGATGCTCGTGTGCATGAACTTCATGCAAAATTTTGTAAAGTTTGAACATCCGAGGAGCTTGTGGCAAAAAAAAAAACCATGCGTGAACAGTTTGATTTTCAAAAGTTTCCCAGGCACCCGAATTTTGTCTTCTTTTCCACGAGCTCCTCGAATATCCAAACTTCATCAAATTCTTGTATGGAGATCATGCAATTGAGCATCTCGCTTATTTTTTCTTTTTAAAATGTACTAGTTTTAGTGATTTTACTATTCATGCCCAGACTCATCTGAGCCCGGGAGCGCCGCATCTCAAGTAAGCCACCTAGTTTTTCCAGGCCCAAGATCACAAAACGTTTCTTTTAGAGCATGTGGTCTTGAGGTAAAAGAAGAATGTGTGCAGCAATATGAGCGTTCTGTGACAAGCTCTATTCTCCTTCTTAATTAATGGATAAGACAAAGCTTGTGCCTTCATTTCAACAAGAAAGAAAGAATGCGTGCTCTTCATAGCATTGTCATTTACAGATCAGAAAAAAAAGACCATTGATATCGGCAACGATTCCCCAGAGAATACATACTGATGTCAAAAATGGCATCCTGTCCCGCTGACGACTGCTTCACCTTCTCTAATTTCTGAACCAGAAACCGAGAAGCAGGGTGTTGTTACTGATCCAAGGCTCAGGCTTATATTACATGAACAATATGCGCGGTTGGATACTTTGTTTCGCTACCTAGCGACCTATAGATTAGTCCTGCTCCAGAAAAAAAAAAGATAATATTGTATACTAAGGCCTGTTTGGTTTATAAGTCTTAGGACTTTTTTTAATCCCAACTTATGAATCTCAAGTATCTAAAAAGTCCCTATCTATTTGGTTTCTAAGACTTAATATAATTAAAAGATCATATTACAACTATACGTCCCTATAAATCCTTCCGTGAGAGTCTTATTTCATAAGTCTCAAATGCCCACTTTAAATCTCTATAAATCCCTCCTGTTTGGTTTAGACGAGACTTACAGAGACTTTTCCCCGCAAAAAAAAGAGAGACTTACAGAGACTATTTTAAGTCCCTAAATCAATAAGTCACCGGAAACAAACACCCTCTGAGTCGTTCAACCAATTCTGCAAGGTCCACACAATGTTTGTTGGTTTATTTCTGTTACATATCCGTAGACGTATACACAGATGGATCGACCTCCGTGCCTCACATTATACCCTCATCACCACAAAAATTGCTCCAAGGATATATCCATGCTTTCCACGGCAGTATGTGCACTCACGCCGACCAGCTGCATGCTTCCATTCTGCTCTTAAGCTCGTCTTGTCAAAGAGACTGAAAAGAATTATGTACAGCTAGGTATGCGCGAGAGCACGAGCGGGGTGTCGCTCTACGGCTCGGCTTTGCCTTTGGAGACGGACGGATCGGTCTCCGTGACCGAGGAATCGGAGTCGGCGTTGGGCGACTTGGAGACGGAGAGCACGAGCTCCTTCATGTCGGAGCTGGAGGAGCGGAAGTGCGCGAGGATCTTGCTGAACTTGGGCTTCCTCCGGGTGATGGCGATGGAGACGTCGTTGGGGAAGAGGTCCCTGAGCACGAAGGCGTGGAACATGGTGGTCACCAGCAGGCCGGCGACCGTGACGGTGGCAATGCCCGAGAGGCCGATGGACAGCGTCCGCGTAAGCACGTTGGTCACCTCCGTCGCGTACGTTATGGTCGCGATCGACGCGCCGGTCATCGGGAACGTGTACGCCCACCACGCCAGCGAGAACCGGAACCCTCTGAAGAAGTTGATCCGCACCGCCTGCTCATCACAGACACAAATCAGAATCGCTACAGATACCATATACTAAATACAGAGGAACGACGCCATGAGGTTTATTACGTGGGCACATGTGGGAACAAGTGGAGTCTGTTGGTTACGTACCAGTGACATGTAGAGGAAGAGCGCAATGAAGTAGGCAATCCGGGCGCCGTTGTCGAACTCGCCGTTGATCTTGGCCCAGGCCATGGAGGCGACGCTGGGGGCGGCGACGAAGAGGAAGAAGACCGGGTGGAGCTCCTTGGGGAGCGTGACGTTGGTGGGGAGCCGCTGGTAGAGCGTGACGAACAGGACAATGTAGTGCGCGAGCCCGACGGCGAAGAAGAAGATGGGGCCCTCGCGGATGCCCATTTTGGCCCCCAGCAGCGCGCCGACAAAGTTGCCGACGATGGAGAGGTGGTTGGACGGGTTGGCCACCTTGGAGAGCCGGCGCTGGCCCCCGGACATCCACTGGCCGTAGATCTTGAGCTCCAGGCAGAAGATGGGCGCCATGAGCATGTACCAGACGCCGTGGTGCACCTGGGCCAGCTCCCGCGGGGCGCCCTGCACCAGGAAGAGGCAGGCGATCCATGGCGCGAAGAAGAAGTTGGCGCGTATAGGGTGGTGGAACTCGCGCCGGACCGCCTCGAAGTAGAAGACGATCTTGAGCAGGTAGATGCAGGACACCAGGCCCATCAGCGCCAGCGAGATGTACCACAGCGCGTGGGCCACCGCGAGGCTCACGTGCAGGAACACCGTCGGCGGCGCCGTCGCCAGCGTCTTCCACAGGATCGCCTGGCTGCTCACGCCCAGGACCATCCCGAAGGCGCTGATCGGGAACCGCAGCAGGAACGGCCACTGCTCGTCGTTCGGCAGCACCGCCACCTCCGTGGCCTGAAGAAAAAGAAAGACCCAACCGTTAGCCTTAGGTGAAGGTCGACTAGTCACTGACAGTTCATGGTCATGTCAGACCGTTGCTAACTACTTACCCTGAGGGTGTCGAGCTCGGGGCCTTCCAGGGCGTCGAAGTAGCGGTCGGTGCCCGGAACCTGGTCGGTCTCCTCGGAGATCTTGGAATGGTGGGAGCCGAGGTCCATGGGGTCCAGCGGCCGGCCGCGCAGGTTGGAGAGCTGCCGCTCAAGCCGGCCGGAGAAGGTCTTGAACGGATCGAACCTCTTGTCGCGCGTGCCTTCGGCCCTGCGCGCCCCGTCGTTGATCTGGGACGCATGGAGGATCGGCTGCGAGTGGAACCGCGTCTGCTGCAGCAGCCGCGGTGACTGCACCTCCACCTGCTTGGTGTCGGAGGGCGCCGCCGCCGCGCGCGCCTCGTTGCGGCTCACGGACGCCGCCCTGAACTGCGAGAAGTGGAGCCCCGACGGCGACGCCGGCATGCTGAGGGAAAGGGAGTAGGGTATCTGCGTGTCGTCGTACGCGCGCACAGGGGCAACTGCTGGTGGGGTCGCCGGCGCCTGGATGCTAATGACAGTGTCCTTGCTGTTCTGCTCGTTCAGGGCGGCGGGGGTGACGGCGTCCCGGCCGACGCAGTCGAAGCCGGCGATAGTCCTAGACGGAACCTGGATGAGCAGCGACGGGAGGTCTTCTCTGGACGACTGCTCGCTCAGCTGGCTGGCCATTTGGATTTGGACGTCTTTGTTGCTCAACTCCATACCGATCGAGAAACCTGCAGAATCATACACACACAGTAGCACTCCAGTTAGCAAAACATGCAGCGCTGCTGGAACATAGGAGTAATAGTGAAGCAGAAGGACATAATCAAGTATCGCAATACCAGATACACCAATTCGGCCGGAGCACGGCTGGGCATTCCCGTATGGCCACGCTTGCCATATCGATCCTAAATCCTAGTGCTAGTATGTTCTTACCTGGACTGGGCTAGTACTATGTGTTGGTGCGAGTCGTGAACGGTTCTGGTCTCCCTAATCAACAGGATAAGCGTATCGTTTGATATTTCCGTGCGCCCTCGAAGTGTTGCAGCTCGGCTCGGTGCGAGAGGTGCTGGATTTATAGAGCTAGCTTAGCTTGGCCCGGGTGGGAAAGCTCCAAAGCTAGCGACTCCCTTTCTGCACGCGCGCGGGAGCTGGAGCTGGTGGTGCCTGCCAGTGGAGCGGCAGAGCACGCCGCCGGCCGCCGACCGCGACGGCTCGGCGCTGGCCGCGGTTGCCAGACATCGCGAAGGTTCGGTACGGTGTACCGCCAACGCCCGTCGCCGTCAGCCGAGGAGAAACTTGCCTGTTTCTCCTTGTCAAACTTTGACACTGCCTCCTCCTCCGCAATCCATGCGGCCCGATCGAGAAGATCTTTGCGATCTTGTTCTATGGTAGTACTACAGCACGACGGCATGCATCAAGACAGTGGAATGCGTACCTTTTTGCTTGCCGGCGACAGCGAGAGGAAGGTACGCATGTGTACTACGTATGAATATGATACGCACCAGAGTCCAAGCCAGGAGTGCTGCTTCAAAAAGGTGGCCCTTAGAATCCGGAGAAGTGGTCTGGCCGTGGCCATGAGACCCGTGTGGAAACTGAACGTTTACTCATGGCCAGCTACGGTCGGGCCGTCCAGTCGGACACGATGCAACATGTATCACATGGATACGATAAGGTTTTTGACTTGCGACGAGAATTTTCTTCCTGTTTTGTGCAACTGCCTAATCGCCGGTGTGCAACTACCTGACAGGGATGTGCAACTTTTCTCCTATACTGTAAACATGCGGATTTCAATGATGGTGCAAAACTAACTCCTTCCAATGAGATGTGCAACTTCATCTGTTACCCAGGCCAACTGCATAGTAGTTGATCTGCAACTTTTTCCCTGTCCGTGGATGTGCTTCACTATTTGCTGCATCGGCCAACAACCTAACAGTGGATGTGCAACTTCGTATACTACCACAGCCAACTGTCTAACTGTGATTTGCAACTTTCTCTTGTACCCCATGGATGTGTAGTTTTCCTGCTAGCACACGGCCCAAACCACCCCCTAGTGAGTTTTGCAACTTTATCACTCTGTTTATATGCAACTTTTTATCATTCAACTGATGTGCAACTTTGTATATTGCCCGTTGCCAACTACCTAGCAGACTATGTGCAACTCTGTTTGTTGGTCCCGCCAATTAAAAATACAAGTCCACAAATAGAGAGCGTAGGGAGTTGCACATTGACTAATAAGCAGTTGGCTTGAACAATAGACTAAGTTGCACATATCCCTTGCAGGGGAGGTGGGAGTAGGGTGTGCCAACAGTGAAAAACTATGCATCCACGAGTAGGGAGGAGGGTTGCACAACAACTACTAGGTAGTTGGTCGGGACAGTAGACTAGTTGCACCATATAGCACGAAAGTTGGCATCGAACAAATTTCGTCGAAACATACCCATGTGGGATCTAGTTTGAAAGATCTTGTCACAAGAAATCCAACAGTGAAGATAGATCTAAATTCCGACGCATGGTTTGAAAGATAAGATTTTTTAAAAATTTAAAAAACCCGAAATAAATAGACGTGGATCTGTTTTTCGTCATATGTGACAAGTCTGACCGCATTTAATGCTAATAGTCACATGCACTAGCAGACAATACATGCATATATGCATGCGAGTGACAGAACGGCCGTTCGTTCTCTTCAACGAGCGCGCGTGCACTTTTAAGATTTTAGGTAAGTAGAGAGGCACGCTAGTCGGCAGTCACAGTCGGTCGACTATAGTAAACCGGTGCTTCCGTGCATTACCGGATCGGGCGTACCCTCCCTAGATGTCACCGGGAATCCCTTCCCAGCTGACTGACAACACCTTGCTAGCTGCATCTATACTTGCCTGGATGAGAGGCAGCCTAGGCTAGCGATTCATAGCGTTAGCGTACACGTACTCTTTCTTGGCCGCATAGCATGAGCGCCATGCAACACCGAGCAAGCGAAACCGACAGAGTGACACGGCTAAAGGTACGCGAAAAAACCTCATCACTTTCTCCAGAAACCACGAACTCCAGCTAAAAGAACCAGCAAACAGATGGCAGCAAAGTAGCATGGGCACCATCCATGGATTGCTGGATGCATCCATGTCCATGCATGCATGCAATTGCTAGTTCACCATCGTTTATGGATTTACCTGTTGGTCTTGAGAATTTGTTCAGGGATGAGACGTGCTGTGAAAACCCCAGCAAAAGCCAAAAAAGGAGATGTGTTTTGTGAAGGGTGAGACTAGTGGCGATAGGAGTAGATAGCAACCAAACAATGGAGGGTCGATGGAGGTGTGGTGGCTACAAGGGGCGCACTGGCTGTATATATAGAGGTAGGCCTAGGTAGATGGTGAGTGTATTGTATAGTCGAAAGCGGGATATGAATTGGTGGAAGGAAAAAAAAAGGTGCTCGTACTACCTATTGTTGGAAGACAGAGTGGAAGCAGAAAGGTGGTGAGTCAAAGGCGCTCAAGGCGCGCGGTTGCCCGGTAGCCGTGTCTGCCTGCTCCTCGGGCCCAGATCCAGGCCCTCCCCTTTACCAGGAAAATTGTCGTTTTATTTATACCCCCGTTCGATAACTCAGTATTTTCTATGTATATTAACAATACTACAGTTTTTGAGAATACCATGGTTTTAATTATTAGAAAACTGCAATAATTTAACTTGTAGGTACAAGATACCACGGTTTTAACATTACAAAGAATTTTGAAGTATTGGGAAAACTACGGATCTGTTTGGTTAAAGCTTGCAAACACGCTCATTGCTAGCTAGCTAGACCTTGCGAGCTGATGAACGACCATGCACAAACTAGTACAACCATGCACTAGCTGAACAACCAATCTGAATGCACTATACATTAGCTCAATGTTACACTGATAAAATGGAGTAGGTCGCCGAAGTACATGCCAACACGTGCAATAAGGACCTGACCAGTCCATCACAACCTGGCAACTCTAGCGTACATAGCAAAACGAAATAAAATCCCAACACACATTCACTAGATGAGGATCTGGTAATGTAGGAGATTAGGAGGAGATGACTTCAAATCGGCGGAGGCTGGTTGGGAGCGAGTCACGCTCGTTCTTTTCGTGTTCTCAGTTTTAAAAAAAGAGGTTGGAGGTTCTTTTTTATTTACAGAGAAAATACCAAGGTTTTGGGCAAACTGTAGTATTAATATTGCAGTTTTTTGTGGCTGTCAAACAGCTTGCTGTAATTAAAACCATGGTATTCTCAAAAACTGTAGTATTGTTAAAATACATAGAAAATACTGAGTTATCAAACGGGGCCGCTTTAATCTGACCATTTTGCCTGCAAAACTTTCCACTTGTATGTGCTCATATGTTAAGATATCGATATTCTATTCATAGAAGGCAAGCTCTAAGCTTAGAGGTGACTAAGCATTTTTTCTTCTTCTATCTTTGGTGGCAGTTTTGCACAACGTACGGAGGCGGCATCTATACCTTAGAGGCAGTCTTAATTAGGGCGTCTCTAACAGATACCTGATACCCTATCCCAAAACTCCAAATTCTTCTCCCTATCCCATTTCCATAATTTTCTAGTCAAATTACCGTCACTCAGCTAGCAGGTCCTCTAAAATTTTATTTGTACTAGACAATTGCCCATGCGTTGTAACGGGAGTATAAACATTGTATTTGATTAGCCCGTGACTGCACGTCTATCACTATATTGATGCGTTAATATCTTAGCAAGTTTTCGTACGCGACCGCCATGATTTACCTGTCATTTTATTGTTAAGCACTTATTTGATAAGAATTTAATGACTTGCCAAAAAAGTATGTTTTTATTTGGGTAAGTTGATAAAACATGAGACAATTGATTCCATTTTAGAAAGAATGGATGGGAGGAATAATTAGAGATGGGAGGTAAAAATCAAAGAGGAAAAGAAAAGAGTGAGACGTATATAAGGGAAGGTTGGACGAAAGAGAGGTGAAATGGGAACTTGCGTTCTTTTTAAGTAGTACTCCCTCCGTTCGGAATTACTTGTCGCAGAAATGGATGTATCTAGATGCATTTTAGTTTTAGATACATTTATATTCAAGACAAGTAATTCCGAACAGAAGGAGTATATATATATAGAGATAAGCACTTATTTGATGAGAATTTAATGACTTATCAAATAAGTTATGTTTTCATTTTGGTAAGTTAATAAAACATGAGACAGTTTATAGGGAAAACTATTTATATTTACAATATCAAACATATAAAATATGAAATTACGTCTTCTGATGAATCTAATAAATATGTTTGACATTCTAGACATAAATATTTTGTCCGTAAAGTTGATCAAATTTCATGAGGTTTGACTTTCAGAAAATCTACACACAACATTATCATGGAACGGAGGGGCAGTGTAAGTAAAACTAGTACTATTCCCTAGCTAATTATATACTCCGTGTACAGTATTACGCACAAGCCGATACAGACCGTGAGCGCTAGTTGCGGACAGCTAATTACACAGTAGTCTAGTGGGTGAAGAGTACATGCATGCCGTACGGTAGCACTTAACTACTACTCCCTCCCTCTGTTCGAAAATATTTGTCATCAAAATAGATAAAAAGAGATGTATCTAAAATTAAAATACGTCCAAATACATCCCCTTTTATTTATTTTGATGACAAGTATTTTCGGACGGAGGGAGTACTAGCCTCGACGATGTTGATGGAGCAAGCGGACAAGAGAGAGGACGGCGGCGCAGGTAGTAAGTAGATGGAACAAATCCTCCGGATCGCAGCAGGCAGGCAGCAGAGGCCAAGATGAGCGCGTAAGCGACAAGCAAAGCACCCGATCCTTTCACCGTGGGTCGTTCACGTCCCCGTCCATCGTTCACATCCCGTAACCCCATAAAAAAAGCGGCGGCCGGCATCACCATGAAATTACCCGGGCAGGTCGTACCGTGGTACCACTACGTACCTGGCTAAGTAGTGCCGGGCCGCTACTCTCCAAAGCTCCCTGCCGTGCAACTTGTTTGACTGCTGCGCCTGCGCCTGCGGTGCCGACGGCGGCGGCGATCTTCCGAGCCCAACGCGTGCGGAATGCTATCGCGTCCGATGAAGCCGCGAGATGCGAAAGCAGCGACGACGATAAGGTTTTGATGTGACCGAGGAACAATGTGCCGCAGGCTTTCTCTGCTCGGCTATGGAGAGAGCTGGTGGCACTAGTGGTTCTCGCACTCTTCGCCCCCAGACAAGAGAAGCCGTGCTTTTATAGGGAGGCGATAAAGATTATACTAGCAGCGACGATGAGGGAAGGGAATTAATGCGCATGATTGTGAAAACATAACCTGCAGCCGGGAGGGGCCTAATCAGCCGAGGATTTTTTAGGTCGTGCACGATACCATGGTTTGTGCTGTGCGACATGGCACATGTTGTAGTACGACGTCAGTGGCCACCACTCATCCCTCCCGTCCCGCCGTCACACAGCCCAGTGGGCGACTTCGTGGGTGCCAATTGCCAACTAGGATCCATCCGTGGGTGGGTTCTACTCGGGCAGGTTGGTCACACCACAGCAGAATTTCCCAGCAGAGGGCTGAAAAGTCACTGCATCCAGATTTGATGGTCGATTCTGCGTCGTATAAGTCCGACGTTGCGGGTCGTGGCACTAAAAGTTTGTTCACTTGCACTTGCACTGTCGCGAGTGGGGGCATTGGGTTCGTCGCCAGGGGTATCAACCATGAGATGGACCAACGGATGCCTCCCAGCAAGATTATTCGTCTGATGGAACCCGTTCACGCGACGAGGATCCGATCTGTCATGCACCTACAAACAAAACAGAGATGCCCCTGAACTCCCCTGCCGGACAAATGCGTTTTGCTCATGGCTTAGCTTTATTTCATACTACTACCTGCGGCTCGTGCAGCCCACGCCAAAATTATATCCAGACAGCTGCTGCGCCTCAACGCATTTCGGCGAGAACCATCTAGCTCTAGGTTAGACTGACATTTCATTCCTAACCACAACTCACCCGCTAATTCTTCAACATCAATTGACTCGGACCTCTGCTCAGTTTCTTTCAAGCTTCATCCTGGTCATGGATAGATCAACTAGGTTCGGATCCACAAGCAATGATACTATTAAGACTCGCTTTCGCTACGACTCTGGTGGGTTCCATTCCCTTAACCAAGCCACTGCCTATGAGTCGCCGACTCATTCTTCAACAGGCACGCGGTCACAGATCACTTTCCGTAACTAAACATAAGACTTGCTTCCAAGGCTCGGCGTTAGGGCGTGCGACGGGCATTCATTCCCGCACGGCGCGGCGGCTGCAGGGCTCGAGGCCAAGGCGACGGCCATGCCCTGGGTGGAGGTCACATCCCGTCGGCCACGCCCGCCGGCCAAGCACGCCGCATTCACTGCACGCCCCCCTCCGCCCGAGTGGTTAAGAGGCCTCTGCTTCAACTGCCTTTGCCCTCGACATCGCGCCATTGACTGTCGAAACCCTGTGGTCTGCAAACGGTGATTTCGCTCGGGCCACAAAGCGCGCTTCTACACCCACACTCCTCGGCCTCATCTGCGTCCGGGTGCTGCCAAGCTGCACAAGGCGCCTCCCCCGACGTCGTCCTCGCCGCTGCCGGCGACCTCGCATCGTCCTCCCTAAGCTGCGCTCCCCCCACCGCCGCGTGTGTCGCTGCCGACGGCCCAGTCGTCCCGTCCCCAAGCTGCGATGGGCTCCTCTGCTGGCTCTTGGTCGGGTGACCACTCCACCCGCCCGGAGGTCTTCGTTGTGGTGCACAACACGCCGTCCATGCTGTTGGAAATCGCCCTGCTGGAATCCAACGCCGTTGTCGCCTGGTTCGACCGCGACTGCCATGCGTCCACCACCGAGATGGCGGCCTTCATCGCCGACAAGATTGGAGCTCTCCAGCTGGACGTCGTCGTGGTGCTGCATCACCCTGAGAAGTTTCCCGTGCGTTTCATCCACCGGCACCACGCCGAGCTTGCCGTCTCCCGCCGCGAGCTGGCGTTCGACGACACCAAGCTCCAGCTCCGCGCCTGGCGGCTCGAGGCGCACGCCGAGCATGTGGACATGCGGCACCATGTCCGGCTCTGCCTCGAAGGCCTTCCCCTCTACGCTTGGGAGGAGCAAGCCGTCGCCAGGCCATCGGCTTCGGGTGCTCCATTGACTACATCGAGCCTGCTTCCCAGTTGAAGACCCAAACGAAGGTCCTGGGGCTCTGGGCATGGACGCCGTGCCCAAGCAAGGTGCTGAGGGTGAGCTGGATCACTCTTCCCGCCCGCAACGGAGGTGCGCCGGTGTATGGCCGCAAAGGCTTGGAGCACCGCATTCTGGTGCATCTCGACATCCACGAGGACCCTCCTCTGGCAACATCGTCTCCAAGCCAAACCCTTGGCTGTACAACATCGTCAACGGCGAGAAGCACATGAGGGACAGGCGCGAGAGAATTTCTCGCGCCGTGCAGCATGACAGCAGGGACAGAGATGATGGTGATGGTCGGGACCGTGATGACGACCGCGATGATCGCCGCGGACGAAGCGGGCGGGACGCTCCCAGGAGCGGCCAAAGCTTGGGTGCTCGACTTAGACGTAGCCTCTCTCGTGCTCCTCGTGATGGGCAGCGCGGGTCTGGCAGAGATGTCTGAGAGGATCGCCGTGGCAGGTCTGGCCGGGACGGGCACCGTCATGCTGCCCTCGCCGATCCGGCCGCTGATGCTGCCCTGCTGCTGGGTTCTGGCTCTGCTAGTGCCCCGGAGGCCATCGCCATGGAGCTGCTGCCAATTGTCCAAGCAACTCCGGCCCCTGAAGATGATGGGCGCGGTCGGAGCCCCTCTAGGCAAAGGCGGCCAGCTGCGACCAGGCGCCTCTCCCAGGAGGCGCGCACTCCGCCCACTTCCCCGCCTCGCTCCCCGACGTCGGTCCTCTGGCCCTCCCCTACTTCCAAGAAGGACTCGGCCCGAGCTGCGAGGATGGCCCTTCAGGAGCGAAGCCCCGCCCTCATCGAGCTGTGCTCGCCGACGACCATGATGTGCCCGTTGATCTCCATCTCGCCGACGCGGCCTCCGGGGTTTGAACGCTCCCCGACTCCGCCTCTTCCTGGCATTGGAGAGCTCCAGCGCACGCCTACTCCGCCAAGAGCCCGTTTTGGGCATGCTGATGATACTCTACCTGAAGGAAATATGCCCTAGAGGCAATAATAAAGTTATTATTTATTTCCTTATATCATGATAAATGTTTATTATTCATGCTAGAATTGTATTAACCGGAAACATAATACTTGTGTGAATACATAGACAAACAAAGTGTCACTAGTATGCCTCTACTTGACTAGCTCGTTAATCGAAGATGGTTATGTTTCCTAACCATAGACATGAGTTGTCATTTGATTAATGGGATCACATCATTAGGAGAATGATGTGATTGACATGACCCATTCCATTAGCTTAGCACCCGATCGTTTAGTATGTTGCTATTGCTTTCTTCATGACTTATACATGTTCATATGACTATGAGATTATGCAACTCCCGTTTACTAGAGGAACACTTTGTGTGCTACCAAATGTCACAACGTAACTGGGTGATTATAAAGGTGCTCTACAGGTGTCTCCAAAGGTACATGTTGGGTTGGCGTATTTCGAGATTAGGATTTGTCGCTCCGATTGTCGGAGAGGTATCTCTGGGCCCTCTCGGTAATACACATCACTTAAGCCTTGCAAGCAATGCAACTAATAAGTTAGTTGCAAGATGATGTATTACGGAACGAGTAAAGAGAATTGCCGGTAACGAGATTGAACTAGGTATTGAGATACCGACGATCGAATCTCGGGCAAGTAACATACCGATGACAAAGGGAACAACGTATTTGTTATGCGGTCTGACCGATAAAGATCTTCGTAGAATATGTAGGAGCCAATATGAGCATCCAGGTTCCGCTATTGGTTATTGACCAGAGACGTGTCTCGGTCATGTCTACATTGTTCTTGAACCCGTAGGGTCCACACGCTTAACGTTACGATGACAGTTTCATTATGAGTTTATATATTTTGATGTACCGAAGGTTGTTCGGAATCCTGGATGTGATCACAGACTTGACGAGGAGTCTCGAAATGGTCGAGACATAAAGATTGATATATTGGACGACTATGTTTGGACACCGAAAAGGTTCCGGGTAAGATTGGGACAACACCGGATCACCGGGAGGTTATCGGACCCCCCGGGAGGTATATGGGCCTTATTGGGCCTTAGTGGAAAGGAGGGGAAAGGAGCAAGGGAGGGGGCGCGCGCCCCCAAGCCCAATCCGAATTGGGAGAGGGTCCGGCCCCCCTTTCCTTCCTCCCTCCTTCCTCTTCCTTCCCTCTCCTACTCCTAATAGGAAAAAGGGGAGTCCTACTCCCGGTGGGAGTTGGACTCCCCCCCTTGGGCGCGCCACCCTCCTTGGCTGGCCCCCTCCTCCACTCCTTTATATACGGGGGCAGGGGGGCACCCCAGAGACACAACAATTGATCATTGATCTCTTAGCCGTGTGCGGTGCCCCCCTCCACCATAATCCTTGATAATATTGTAGCGGTGCTTAGGCGAAGCCCTGCAATGGTAGAACATCAAGATCGTCACCACGCCGTCATGCTGACGGAAATCATCCGCGACACTTTGCTGGATCAGAGTCCGGGGATCGTCATCGAGCTGAACGTGTGCAAAAACTCGGAGGTCCGTAGTTTCGGTGCTTGATCGGTCGGGCCGTGAAGACGTACGACTACATCAACCGCGTTGTTATAACGCTTCCGCTTCCGGTCTACGAGGGTATGTAGACAACACTCTCCCCTCTCGTTGCTGTGCATCACCATGATCTTGCATGTGCGTAGGAATTTTTTTGAAATTACTACGTTCCCCAACAGTGGCATCAGAGCCTAGGTTTTATGTGTTGATGTTATATGCATGAGTAGAACACAAGTGAGTTGTGGGCGATATAAGTCATACTGCTTACCAGCATGTCATACTTTGGTTCGGCGGTATTGTTGGATGAAGCGGCCCGGACCGACATTACGTGTACGCTTACGTGAGACTGGTTCTACCGACGTGCTTTGCACACAGGTGGCTGGTGGGTGTCAGTTTCTCCAACTTTAGTTGAACCGAGTGTGGCTACGCCCGGTCCTTGCGAAGGTTAAAACAACACCAACTTGATAAACTATCGTTGTGGTTTTTGATGCGTAGGTAAGATTGGTTCTTGCTAAGCCCGTAGCAGCCACGTAAAACTTACAACAAACAAAGTAGAGGACGTCTAACTTGTTTTTGCAGGGCATGTTGTGATGTGATATGGTCAAGGCATGATGCTAAATTTTATTGTATGAGATGATCATGTTTTGTAACCAAGTTATCGGCAACTGGCAGGAGCTATATGGTTGTCGCTTTATTGTATGCAATGCAATCGCCCTGTAATGCTTTACTTTATCACTAAGCGGTAGCGATAGTTGTAGAAGCATAAGATTGGCGAGACGACAATGATGCTACGATGGAGATCAAGGTGTCGCGCCGGTGACGATGGTGATCATGACGATGCTTCGGAGATGGAGATCACAAGCACAAGATGATGGCCATATCATATCACTTATATTGATTGCATGTGATGTTTATCTTTTATGCATCTTATCTTGCTTTGATTGACGGTAGCATTATAAGATGATCTCTCACTAAATTTCAAGATAAAAGTGTTCTCCCTGAGTATGCACCATTGCCAAAGTTCATCGTGCCTAGACACCACGTGATGATCGGGTGTGATAAGCTCTACGTCCATCTACAACGGGTGCAAGCCAGTTTTGCACACGCAGAATACTCAGGTTAAACTTGACGAGCCTAGCATATGCAGATATGGCCTCGGAACACTGAGACCGAAAGGTCGAGCGTGAATCATATAGTAGATATGATCAACATAGTGATGTTCACCATTGAAAACTACTCCATTTCACGTGATGATCGGTTATGGTTTAGTTGATTTGGATCACGTCATCACTTAGAAGATTAGAGGGATGCCTTTCTAAGTGAGAGTTCTTAAGTAATATGATTAATTGAACTGAAATTTATCATGAACTTAGTACCTGATAGTATCTTGCTTGTTTATGTTTGATTGTAGATAGATGGCCCGTGCTGTTGTTCCGTTGAATTTTAATGCGTTCCTTGAGAAAGCAAAGTTGAAAGATGATGGTAGCAATTATACGGACTGGGTCCGTAACTTGAGGATTATCCTCATTGCTGCACAGAAGAATTACGTCCTGGAAGCACCGCTAGGTGCCAGGCCTGCTGCTGATGCAACTGACGACGTTAAGAACGTCTGGCAGAGCAAAGCTGATGACTACTCGATAGTTCAATGTGCCATGCTTTACGGCTTAGAACCGGGTCTTCAACGATGTTTTGAACGTCATGGAGCATATGAGATGTTCCAGGAGTTGAAGCTAATATTTCAAGCAAATGCCCGGATTGAGAGATATGAAGTCTCCAATAAGTTCTATAGCTGCAAGATGGAGGAGAACAGTTCTGTCAGTGAGCATACACTCAAGATGTCTGCTGATGCAACTTGATTCAACTGGGAGTTAATCTTCCAGATGATTGCGTCATTGACAGAATTCTCCAATCACTTCCACCTAGCTACAAGAGCTTCGTGATGAACTATAATATGCAAGGGATGGATAAGACAATTCCCGAGCTCTTCGCAATGCTAAAAGTTGCGGAGGTAGAAATCAAGAAGGAGCATCAAGTGTTGATGGTCAACAAGACCACTAGTTTCAAGAAAAAGGGCAAGGGGAAGAAGAAGGGGAACTTCAAGAAGAACAGCAAGCAAGTTGCTGCTCAGGAGAAGAAACCCAAGTCTGGACCTAAGCCTGAAACTGAGTGCTTCTACTACAAGAAGACTGGTCACTGGAAGCGGAACTGCTCCAAGTATTTGGCGGATAAGAAGGATGGCAAGGCGAACAAAGGTATATGTGATATACATGTTATTGATGTGTACCTTACTAGAGCTCGCAGTTGCACCTGGGTATTTGATACTGGTTCTGTTGCTAATATTTGCAACTCGAAGCAGGGACTACGGATTAAGCGAACACTGGCGAAGGACGAGGTGACGATGCGCGTGGGAAATGGTTCCAAAGTCGATGTGATCGCAGTCGGCACGCTACCTCTACATCTACCATCGGGATTAGTATTAGACCTAAATAATTGTTATTTGGTGCCAGCGTTGAGCATGAACATTATATCTGGATCTTGTTTGATGCGAGACGGTTATTCATTTAAATCAGAGAATAATGGTTGTTCTATTTATATGAGTAATATCTTTTATGGTCATGCACCCTTGACGAGTGGTCTATTTTTGATGAATCTCGATAGTAGTGATACACATATTCATAATGTTGAAGCCAAAAGATGCAGAGTTGATAATGATAGTGCAACTTATTTGTGGCACTGCCGTTTAGGTCATATCGGTGTAAAGTGCATGAAGAAACTCCATACTGATGGACTTTTGGAACCACTTGATTATGAATCACTTGGTACTTGTGAACCGTGCCTCATGGGCAAGATGACTAAAACGCCGTTCTCCGGTACTATGGAGAGAGCAACAGATTTGTTGGAAATCATACATACAGATGTATGTGGTCCAATGAATGTTGAAGCTCGTGGCGGATATCGTTATTTTGTCACCTTCACAGATGATTTAAGCAGACATGGGTATATCTACTTAATGAAACATAAGTCTGAAACATTTGAAAAGTTCAAAGAATTTCAGAGTGAAGTTGAAAATCATCGTAACAAGAAAATAAAGTTTCTACGATCTGATCGTAGAGGAGAATATTTGAGTTACGAGTTTGGTTTACATTTGAAACAATGCGGAATAGTTTCGCAACTCATGCCACCCGGAACACCACATTGTAATGGTGTGTCCGAACGTCGTAATCGTACTTTACTTGATATGGTGCGATCTATGATGTCTCTTACAGATTTACCGCTATCGTTTTGGCGTTATGCTTTAGAGACAGCCGCATTCACGTTAAATAGGGCACCATCAAAATCCGTTGAGACGACGCCTTATGAACTATGGTTTGGCAAGAAACCAAAGTTGTTGTTTCTGAAAGTTTGGGGCTGCGATGATTATGTGAAAAAGCTTCAACCTGATAAGCTCGAATCCAAATCGGAGAAATGTGTCTTCATAGGATACCCAAGGAGACTGTTGGGTACACCTTCTATCACAGATCCGAAGGCAAGACATTTGTTGCTAAGAATGGATCCTTTCTAGAGAAGGAGTTTCTCTCGAAATAAGTGAGTGGGAGGAAAGTAGAACTTGATGAGGTAACTGTACCTTCTCCCTTATTGGAAAGTAGTACATCACAGAAACCGGTTTCTGTGACACCTACACCAATTAGTGAGGAAGCTAATGATGATGGTCATGAAACTTTAGAACAAGTTACTACTGAACCTCGTAGATCAACCAGAGTAAGATCCACACCAGAGTGGTACGGTAATCCTGTTCTAGAAGTCATGCTACTAGATCATGATAAACCTACGAACTATGAAGAAGCAATGGTAAGCCCAGATTCCGCAAAATGGCTTGAAGCCATGAAATCTGAGATGGGATCCATGTATGAGAACAAAGTGTGGACTTTGGTTGACTTGCCCAATGATCGACAAGAAATTGAAAATAAATGGATCTTCAAGAATAAGACTGACGCTGACGGTAATGTTACTGTCTACAAAGCTCGACTTGTCGCAAAAGGTTTTCGACAAGTTCAAGGAATTGACTACGATGAGACCTTCTCACCCGTAGCGATGCTTAAGTCTGTCTGAATCATGTTAGCAATTGCCGCATTTTATGATTATGAAATTTGGCAGATGGATGTCAAAACTGCATTCCTGAATGGATTTCTAGAAGAAGAGTTGTATATGATGCAGCCGGAAGGTTTTGTCGATCCAAAAGGAGCTAACAAAGTGTGCAAGCTCCAGCGATCCATTTATGGACTAGTGCAAGCATCTCGGAGTTGGAATAAACACTTTGATAATGTGATCAAAGCATTTGGTTTTGTACAGACTTTTGGAGAAGCCTGTATTTACAAGAAAGTGAGTGGGAGCTCTGTAGCATTTCTGATATTATATGTGGATGACATATTGCTAATCGGAAATGATATAGAATTTCTAGATAGCATAAAGGGATACTTGAATAAGACTTCTTCAATGAAAGACCTCGGTGACGCTGCTTACATATTGGGCATTAAGATCTATAGAGATAGATCAAGACGCTTAATTGGACTTTCACAAAGCACATACCTTGACAAAGTTTTGAAGAAGTTCAAAATGGATCAAGCAAAGAAAGGATTCTTGCATGTGTTACAAGGTGTGAAGTTGAGTAAGACTCAATGCCCGACCACTGCAGAAGATAGAGAGAAAATGAAAGATGTTCCCTATGCTTCAGCCATAGGCTCTATCATGTATGCAATGCTGTGTACCAGACCTGATGTGTGCCTTGCTATAAGTCTAGCAGGGAGGTACCGAAGTAATCCAGGAGTGGATCACTGGACAGCGGTCAAGAACATCCTGAAATACCTGAAAAGGACTAAGGATATGTTTCTCGTATATGGAGGTGACAAAGAGCTCATCGTAAATGGTTACGTTGATGCAAGCTTTGACACTGATCCGGACGATTCTAAATCGCAAACCGGATACATATTTACATTAAACGGTGGAGCTGTCAGTTGATGCAGTTCTAAACAAAGCGTCGTGGCAGGATCTACATGTGAAGCGGAGTACATAGCTGCTTCGGAAGCAGCAAACGAAGGAGTCTAGATGAAGGAGTTCATATCCGATCTAGGTGTCATACCTAGTGCATCGGGTCCAATGAAAATCTTTTGCGACAATACTGGTGCAATTGCCTTGGCAAAGGAATCCAGATTTCACAAGAGAACCAAGCACATCAAGATACGCTTCAATTCCATCCGGGATCTAGTCCAGGTGGGAGACATAGAGATTTGCAAGATACATACGGATCTGAATGTAGCAGACCCATTGACTAAGCCTCTTCCACGAGCAAAACATGATCAACACCAAGGCTCCATGGGTGTTAGAATCATTACTGTGTAATCTAGATTATTGACTCTAGTGCAAGTGGGAGACTGAAGGAAATATGCCCTAGAGGCAATAATAAAGTTATTATTTATTTCCTTATATCATGATAAATGTTTATTATTCATGCTAGAATTGTATTAACCGGAAACGTAATACTTGTGTGAATACATAGACAAACAAAGTGTCACTAGTATGCCTCTACTTGACTAGCTCGTTAATCGAAGATGGTTATGTTTCCTAACCATAGACATGAGTTGTCATTTGATTAACGGGATCACATCATTAGGAGAATGATGTGATTGACATGACCCATTCCATTAGCTTAGCACCCGATCGTTTAGTATGTTGCTATTGCTTTCTTCATGACTTATACATGTTGCTATGACTATGAGATTATGCAACTCCCGTTTACCGGAGGAACACTTTGTGTGCTACCAAACGTCACAATGTAACTGGGTGATTATAAAGGTGCTCTACAGGTGTCTCCAAAGGTACATGTTGGGTTAGCGTATTTCGAGATTAGGATTTGTCGCTCCGATTGTCGGAGAGGTTTCTCTGGGCCCTCTTGGTAATACACATCACTTAAGCCTTGCAAGCAATGCAACTAATAAGTTAGTTGCAAGATGATGTATTACGGAACGAGTAAAGAGACTTGCCGGTAACGAGATTGAACTAGGTATTGAGATACCGACGATCGAATCTCGGGCAAGTAACATACCGATGACAAAGGGAACAACGTATTTGTTATGTGTTCTGACCGATAAAGATCTTCGTAGAATATGTAGGAGCCAATATGAGCATCCAGGTTCCGCTATTGGTTATTGACCGGAGACGTGTCTCGGTCATGTCTACATTGTTCTCAAACCCGTAGGGTCCGCACGCTTAATGTTACGATGACAGTTTCATTATGAGTTTATATATTTTGATGTACCAAAGGTTGTTCAGAATCCCGGATGTGATCACGGACTTGACGAGGAGTCTCGAAATGGTCGAGACATAAAGATCGATATATTGGACGACTATATTTGGACACCGGAAAGGTTCCGGGTAAGATTGGGACAACACTGGATCACCGGGAGGTTATCGGAACCCCCCGGGAGGTATACGGGCCTTATTGGGCCTTAGTGGAAAGGAGGGGAAAGGAGCAAGGGAGGGGGCACCCCCCCAAGCCCAATCCGAATTGGGAGGGGGCCGTCCCCCCTTTCCTTCCTCCCTCCTTCCTCTTCCTTCCCTCTCCTACTCCTAATAGGAAAAAGGGGAGTCCTACTCCCGGTGGGAGTTGGACTCCCCCCTTGGGCGCGCCACCCTCCTTGGCCGGCCCCCTCCTCCACTCCTTTATATACGGGGGTAGGGGGGCACCCCAGAGACACAACAATTGATTATTGATCTCTTAGCCGTGTGCGGTGCCCCCTCCACCATAATCCTCGATAATATTGTAGCGGTGCTTAGGCGAAGCCCTACAACAGTAGAACATCAAGATCATCACCACGCCGTCGTGCTGACGGAACTCATCCCCGACACTTTGCTGGATCGGAGTCTGGGGATCGTCATCGAGCTGAACATGTGCAAAAACTCGGAGGTGTCGTAGTTTCGGTGCTTGATCGGTCGGGCCGTGAAGACGTACGACTACATCAACCGCGTTGTTATAACGCTTCCCCTTCTGGTCTAGGAGGGTACGTAGACAACACTCTCCCCTCTCGTTGCTGTGCATCACCATGATCTTGCGTGTGCGTAGGATTTTTTTGAAATTACTACGTTCCCCAACACTACCGACTGGGCTTGCTGCTTTGGTCGCCCCTATCCAGGATGCTGCTGTTGTGCTGCCTTCATAGTTGTTTGCTGTGCGCGAGCTGGTGCTGCTGGAGCGGGTCTCCTCGCTGTGCAGCCCGCAGCCTCCACCCGCTGTATCTCCTCCTAGGAACCTGCAAACTCGCCGGAAGACGATAGCTGGGCTGAAGATTTGCAACAGCTCTGGGGCATCTCGCTTCAGCGTGTGCGGTGCCCGTCCATCCGTCCCGAGGCTGTACCAGCGGCTAAAATGGCCGAACGGCTGGTATGCCGGAGTCTGGGCATCACCAGAGATGGAGAAGATTTTACTGAAGCCACCCTTGCTGCTTTCTCACTGAAATTCAAAGAGCAACTGACCCCAGAGATAATTGTGGCCATGCTTGATTTCTTCCAGCTGGACAATGGCGCTGTCAACGCAGTGGAAGATGCCCTCATTGGGCATGGAGGAGAGTCGACAATGGAACCTACCGCTGCTGGTACGGGCGAGCAAGAGGCTACAATTTGAAGAAAACTGCTTGTACTGCCTCTGTAGGGTCGTCTACTTTTCCCATGTTAGTGCTTTAGATTGCATTTCCTGTAAGGGGTCCTTGCCGTGTGTGGCATGGGACTTGCTACTTGTTAGCAGTACTGGCTTTATGCCTTGCCTTAGTTTCTTCGACCCCAAGTTGTATTCTGCTATCAGATTGTATCCTGAGAATCTCTATGTTTCCCATGCATGAGCAACCTATCAACACTCTGAGTTGGAACGTGAGAGGACTAAATTGCCCAGACCGCAGGGCTACTGCTAAGGCAATAATCAAGGGCACCTCATGTCACCTTGTCTGCCTCCAAGAAACAAAGCTCAACTCCGTCAACATGTTCATTGCGGCTTCCATCGGCAGAAATAGGCTTCGTGGCTTCGCACAATGGCCGGCTGAGGGGACCCGTGGTGGCATCCTCCTGCTTTGGGATCAAGGCCTCCTGGAGGTCTCTGACATTGCCACATCTTCTTATTGTCTGTCGGCCACGGTACGCATCCGGGATACTGGAGCTACATTCAAAACCACTTCGGTGTATGGTCCCGCCGACTCAGCGTGCAAGGATGCCTTTTTTGCAGAGCTCCTCAGCCACAAGCCGCTGCCGGGAGTCGCCTGGTTGGCCTCAGGTGAATTCAATCAAATTTATCGTGCTAGGGACAAAAATAAGAGAAACGTGAACACAAGTAGGATCAACCGCTTCCGTGCGATGCTGCAGTCTTGTGAGCTTAAGGAAATCCATCTTCAGAACAAGCGCTTCACCTGGAGTAACGAGCGATCCAATCCAACCCTGTGCAAGCTAGACTCTTTCTTCTGCAATGTAGAGTGGGACACCACATACAACACCCACGTTCTCCACGCGCTTTCATCCTCCTTGTCGGACTACTACCCGCTGCTCCTGGCAGATGACAAAGGACCCAGACGTCCCCGCTCCTTCAAATTTGAAAACATTTGGGTCTCCTTGCCTAGGTTCGTTCAGGTGATCCAAACGGCCTGAAACGAGCATGTGCCCCACTCGGAGCCCTATCAAGTCCTTCATCATAAGCTCAGAAAAATCGCCCTCCGCCTTTCGGAATGGAGTAGAAAAATGTTCTCGAAGGCCAACATCCAACTCCATGCGGCTCTGTTGGTCATCCTTCGGTTGGACATTGCTCAAGAGACGCGTCTCCTCTCCCCCGCCGAGTCCGACCTTCGGGCTAGACTTAAACGGCGAGTCATTAGCCTGGCGGTCCTTCAGAGAGCTAGGAAGAGCCAGTGTGCGAGGGTGGCCAACCTCAAAGAAGGGGATGCGAACACAAATTTTTTTCCATCGCCGTGTCAGTGACAGGAGAAGAAAAAACCATATTCACCGCATCAAACAGTCTCACGGTTGGGTGACTGAGCATGCGCAGAAGGAAACGATCATCCACGACCACTTCTCCGAGGTCATGGGGCGGATTGGAACCAATAGTAACGTTGTGACGCCCCCGATTTGACCGTACACTAATCATACACGCAAACGTGTACGACCAAGATCAGGGACTCACAGGAAGATATCACAACACAACTCTACAAATAAAATAAGTCATACAAGCATCATATTACAAGCCAAGGGCCTCGAGGGCTCGAATACAAGAGCTCGATCATAGACAAGTCAGCGGAAGCAACAATATCTGAGTACAGACATAAGTTAAACAAGTTTGCCTTAAGAAGGCTAGCACAAACTGGGATACAAATAGAAAGAGGCGCATGCCTCCTGCCTGGGATCCTCCTAAACTACTCCTGGTCGTCGTCAGTGGCCTGCACGTAGTAGTAGGCACCTCCAGAGTAGTAGGAGTCGTCGTCAACGGTGGCGTCTGGCTCCTGGGCTCCATCGTCTGGTCGCAGCAATCGGGTATAGGAAAGGGGGAAAAGGGGGAGCAAAGCAACTGTGAGTACTCATCCAAAGTACTCACAAGCAAGGAGCTACACTACATATGTATGCATTGGTATCAAATGGAAAAGGGGTAACATATGTGGACTGAACTGCAGAATGCCGGAATAAGAGGGGGATAGCTAGTCCTATCGAAGACTACGCTTCTGGTAACCTCCATCTTGCAGCAGAAGAAGAGAGTAGATGGTAAGTTCACCAAGTAACATCGCATAGCATAATCCTAACCAATGATCCTCCCCTCGTCGCCCTGTGAGAGAGCGATCACCGGTTGTATCTGGCACTTGGAAGGGTGTATTTTATTAAGTATCCGGTTCTAGTTGTCATAAGGTCAAGGTACAACTCCAAGTCGTCCTGTTACCGAAGATCACGGCTATTCGAATAGATTAACTTCCCTGCAGGGGTCCACCACATTTCCCAACACGCTCGATCCCCTTTGTGCGGACACACTTTCCTAGGTCATGCCCCGCCTCAGAAGATCAACACGTCGCAGCCCTACCTAGGCACAACAGAGAGTTCAGCACGCCGGTCTAAACCCTATGCACACAGGGTTCTGGGCCCATCGCCCATTGCACACCTGCATGTTGCGTGGGTGGCCGGTTAGTAGACCTAGCAACCTCCATTACAAAGGATGTTGCGTTACGCGGTCCAACCCGGTGGGCGCCGCTCAGTCGCTGACGTCACGAAGGCTTCGGCTGATACTACGACGTCGAGTGCCCATAACTGTTCTCGCGTAGTTGGTTAGTGTGTATAGGCCAGTAGCCAGACTCAGATCAAATACCAAGATCTCGTTAAGCGTGTTATTTTGAAGTAACAGCGAACGCCGACCAGGGCCAGGCCCACCTCTCTCCTAGGTGGTCTCAACCTCCCCTGTCGCTCCGCCACAAGTAACAGTCGGGGGCCGTCGGGAACCTAGGCCCACCACTACCTGGGTGGGACCACCTATCATTTTAGCTCCCACACCGGAATCACTCGCGGGTACTCAACGAGCCGACCCGACTTCAGTCACAACATGTAATATGTACTAAGTATATTGTATATACCCGTGATCACCTCCCGAGTGATCACAGCCCGATAGTATAGCATGGCAGCCAGACAAGAATGTAGGGCCACTCATGATAAACTAGCATCCTATACTAAGCATTTAGGATTGCAAGTAAGGTATCAACAGTTGTAGCAACAATGACAGGCTATGCATCAGAATAGGATTAACCGAAAACAGTAACATGATACACTACTCTAATGCAAGCACTAGAGAGAGTAGGCGATATCTGGTGATCAAGGGGGGGGGGCTTGCCTGGTTGCTCTAGCAAGAGAGAGGGGTCGTCAATAGCGTAGTCGATCGGGGCACCAGTAGCAGCGTCAGCCTCGTAGTCTACCAGAGAGAAGAGGGGGAAGAAACAATGAATACAATGCAAACAGATGCATAACGAGGCATGACATGACAAGTAGCGGAGCTAGGGGTGCCCTAACGCGGTATGTGGTGATACCGGTGAAGGGGGGAAACATCCGGGAAAATATCCCCGGTGTTTTGCGTTTTCGAACAGATGAATCGGAGGGGGAAAGTTGCGTGTTTGCTATGCTAGGGATGTGGCGGACGAACAGGCCGCGTATCCGGATTCGTCTCGTCGTTCTGAGCAACTTTCATGTACAAAGTTTTTCCATCCGAGCTACGGTTTATTTTATATTAATTTTAAAAGGATTTAATCATTTTCTAGAATTAACAGAATTAATTTAATCCTAAACGCATTGATGGCGTCAGCATGACATCAGTGGTCAGCTTTGACCTTTGACTAGTCAAGCTGACGGGTGGGTCCCGTTTGTCATTGATTGGGACTAACTAATCAGGATTAACTAGATTAATTGAATGATTAGGTTAATTAATCACAATTAATTAAGTTAATTAATTTAATTAATTAATTAAATAAATTATATTTTATAATTTTTTAAATATTTTTTTTAAAAATATTTTTTTATAACTGTTCTGGGTCGGGCCCCACTTGTCATTGGCCCTAAGGGCCATAGTGGGTTTTGCGCTAGCTTGCTCCTGGAGCGGGTGCGGGGCACCCGCCCAGGTCGACAGGGAGGAAACAGCGCTGGGCGCCAGCGGCCACAGCGATGAGCAGCCGCATCGACGCAAGGGGCCGGGGCTGCGTGCCGGCGCGGCACGGCAGCAGGGCCGCGCGAGGCCGCAGCGGAGCAGGCGGGAGCGGCCGTGGGCGCGCGGGAAGCAGCAGGGTGGCAGAGGCCCTGCGGTGGAGGCGCGGCCCCGGGCGTAGGCGGAGCGGGTGTGCGCACGCGCAGTGGCACAGCTGGGTGCGAGAGCGGCTGCGGGACGAGGCTAGTGGGAGCATGGGCCGGTGACGCTAAGCGCGAACACGGGCGGTGGTAGTTGCGCTAGCAGCAAAGGCGACTGCGGCGGAGCAGCACAGCGAGGTGGACGACCAGCGACAGCGAGCAAGCAGCGTGGGAAAGCAGCAAGGCAATGCAGGCGGGGCAAGGTTATGGCGTGCTCGCGGTGGCGGCGACTACGTGGGCGGCTGCGAGCGGGCACGGCAGCAAGGGGGGAGCCGCAACAGCGAATGACAACAGCAGCAGGCCATGGCGGGCGCGCTCGGGCACGGTGAGCGTGCGCGGGCGCGGGGAGGGGCGCGGTGACCGCGGCGCCGACGACGGTTGCGGTGAGCGTGTGGACAGAGAGGGGGAGGCGTGCTCACAGGGGCCGGTCGGGCAGGGCAGCGGGCTCGGGGTGGTCCGGCGATGAGGCGAGGCGGAGATGAGGAGGACGACGTGAGGCGGCGGCCGGCTGGAGGTGAAGCTGCGGGCGCACGGGACCTCCATGGACGGCGGGTTGGGGGCGATGGGGTCGGGGCGGTTCACCCCATCTCGATCCAGATCGGGAGGTGGGGGTCGTGGGGGAACGGGTTAGGTCGCGGGGGTGGCAGCGGGGCCTTAGTAGGCCAGGCGAGCGGGGTGGCCGGCTAGGCCGGCCAAATGATTAGCTGGGTTGGGGCCCAGCGGGGAGGGGGGTTATTCCTTTTTTTGTTTTGTATTTAGCTCCATCTATCAAATGAATTTTTTTGAATACAAAATTTGGCACATAAATATCGGTTCATATAATGGAGTTGCACACAAAGTTTCAAATCATTTTGGAAAGGATAAATATTTTTTTATCTTTAAAAAGTTAATTCAAATGTTGTTTGCTCCTGCTTAATTATCGTAGAGGCATATAAACATTCCCCATAATGTTGGTTGACGATTTTTAATTAGTTAGTGATTATTTACAACCCTTGTAACATTTTTAATCTACTGTTTTAATAAATTATAATCTGACCTGTTATTTGAATTTGAATTTAAACTTAGTTTAAGCAATTGAGGTTTAGCAAATTTTTAAATCTGATGACCTGGCACCATTAGTGTGTGGTTACAATAGCTTGATTATCCAGGCGTCACAATTCTCCTCCACTCTAAGAAATCTCGTCCCGAGATTTAAGAGGTAGAGTTGAGGGGAAAGAATCGGTTATGAATTCTAACGAGTGTCGTCAGTCTTGGTTGCTCTTCCCGAAGACGATGATCTCTTTCGTTGATGCCTTCATTTTTCTGATTTAGGTCATCCTGATGAAGTCATCATCACTCCTTCGGGAACTCCGTCATACTTACGAAAGAATAAATGGTGGGTATTCCAGGAGAACGGACCTCTGTAAGCTTGACTATCTGGTCGATAACATCGGGGAAGGTGGCGGAAAGTAACTCTCGAATTGAAACTTAAGAAATTATCGAGAGCAAAGTAAGAAGGTGCAAAATAGAAGTTTCGAGCGCACATGCAATCGTTCTTTGCCTGAAACGAAGTGTGAAAGTGGTTTAGAGCAATGGGAATAAGCATTGCATCTGATACCAGACTAGATGAGTGTTGGAAATATGCCCTAGAGGCAATAATAAATTAGTTATTATTATATTATATTTCATTGTTCATGATAATCGTTTATTATCCATGCTAGAATTGTATTGATAGGAAACTCAGATACATATGTGGATACATAGACAACACCATGTCCCTAGTAAGCCTCTAGTTGACTAGCTCGTTGATCAATAGATGGTTACGGTTTCCTGACCATGTACATTGGATGTCGTTGATAACGAGATCACATCATTAGGATAATGATGTGATGGACAAGACCCAATCCTAAGCCTAGCACAAGATCGTGTAGTTCGTATGCTAAAGCTTTTCTAATGTCAAGTATCATTTCCTTAGACCATGAGATTGTGCAACTCCCGGATACCGTAGGAGTGCTTTGGGTGTGCCAAACGTCACAACGTAACTGGGTGGCTATAAAGGTGCACTACGGGTATCTCAGAAAGTGTCTGTTGGGTTGGCATGAATCGAGACTGGGATTTGTCACTCTGTGTAAATGGAGAGGTATCTCTGGGCCCACTCGGTAGGACATCATCATAATGTGCACAATGTGACCAAGGAGTTGATCATGGCATGATGTGTTACAGAACGAGTAAAGAGACTTGCCGGTAACGAGATTGAACAAGGTATCGGGATACCGACGATCAAATCTCGGGCAAGTATCGTACCGATAGACAAAGGGAATTATATACGGTATTGATTGAATCCTTGACATCGTGGTTCATCCGATGAGATCATCGTGGAGCATGTGGGAACCAACATGGGTATCCAGATCCCGCTGTTGGTTATTGACCGGAGAGTTGTCTCGGCCATGTCTGCATGACTCCCGAGCCCGTAGGGTCTACACACTTAAGGTTCGATGACGCTAGGGTTATAGGGAAAGTATGTACACGGTTACTAAATGTTGTTCGGAGTCCCGGATGAGATCCCAGACGTCACGAGGAGTTCCGGAATGGTCCGGTGGTAAAGATTTATATATGGGAAGTCCTGCTTTGGTCAGCGGAAAAGTTTCGGGTGCTATAGGTAACGTACCGGGACCACCGGGAGGGTCCCGGGGGTCCACCAGGTGGGGCCACCAGCCCTAGAAGGCTGCGTGGGCCAAGTGTGGGAGGGGACCAGCCCCAGGTGGGCTGGTGCGCCCCCCACCAAGGCCCAAGGCACGAGGGAGAGTGGGAGGGGGCAAACCCTAGGTCCAGATGGGCCTTAAGGCCCACCCTAGGTGCGCCCCCCTCTCTCTCCCCCCTTGGCCGCCACCCTAGATGGGTTTTGGGGCTGCCACCACCCCTAGGGAGGGAACCCTAGATGGGGGCGCAGCCCCTCCCCTTCCCCTATATATACTTGAGGTATTGGGGGCTGCAAGACACACGAGATCATCTCCCTCTTGGCGCAGCCCTACCTCTCTCCCTCCTCGTCTCTCGTAGTGCTTGGCGAAGCCCTGCTGGAGTTCCGCGCTCCTCCACCACCACCACGCCGTCGTGCTGCTGCTGTACGGAGTCTTCCCCAACCTCTCCTTCTCCCCTTGCTGGATCAAGGCGTGGGAGACGTCACCGGGCTGCACATGTGTTGAACGCGGAGGCGCCGTTGTTCGGCGCTTAGATCAGAATCAACCGCGATCTGAATCGCTGCGAGTACGACTCCTTCATCTGCGTTCTTGCAACGCTTCTTCTTAGCGATCTACTAGGGTATGTAGATGCACTCCCCTTCCCCTCGTTGCGAGATTACTCCATAGATTGATCTTGGTGATGCGTAGAAAATTTTAAATTTCTACTACGATCCCCAACAGTGGCATCATGAGCTAGGTCTATGCGTAGTTTCTATGCACGAGTAGAACACAAGTTGTTGTGGGCGTCGATTTTGTCAATTTACTTGCCGTTACTAGTCTTATCTTGATTCGGCGGCATCGTGGGATGAAGCGGCCCGGACCGACCTTACACGTACTCTTACGTGAGACAGGTTCCACCGACTGACATGCACTAGTTGCATAAGGTGGCTAGCGGGTGTCTGTCTCTCCCACTTTAGTCGGATCAGATTCGATGAAAAGGGTCCTTATGAAGGGTAAATAGAAATTGGCATATCATGTTGTGGTTTTGGCGTAGGTAAGAAACGTTCTTGCTAGAAACCTATAGCAGCCACGTAAAAACTTGCAACAACAATTAGAGGACGTCTAACTTGTTTTTGCAGCATGTGCCGTGTGATGTGATATGGCAAAAAGGATGTGATGAATGATATATGTGATGTATGAGATTGATCATGTTCTTGTAATAGGAATCACGACTTGCATGTCGATGAGTATGACAACCGGCAGGAGCCATAGGAGTTGTCTTAATTTATTTATGACCTGCGTGTCAACATAAACGTCATGTAATTACTTTACTTTATTGCTAAAGCGTTAGCCATAGTAGTAGAAGTAATAGATGACGAGACAACTTCAAGAAGACACGATGATGGAGATCATGATGATGGAGATCATGGTGTCATGCCGGTGACAACGATGATCATGGAGCCCCGAAGATGGAGATCTAAAGGAGCATTTGATATTGGCCATATCATGTCACTATTTGATTGCATGTGATGTTTATCATGTTTTACATCTTATTTGCTTAGAACGACGGTAGCTTAAATAAGATGATCCCTCGTAATAATTTCAAGAAAGTGTTCCCCCTAACTGTGCACCGTTGCGAAGGTTCGTTGTTTCGAAGCACCACGTGATGATCGGGTGTGATAGATTCTAACGTTCGAATACAACGGGTGTAAGCCAGATTTACACACGCAATACACTTAGGTTGACTTGACGAGCCTAGCATGTACAGACATGGCCTCGGAACACGGAAGACCAAAAGGTCGAGCATTAGTCGTATAGAAGATACAATCAACATGAAGATGTTCACCGATGTTGACTAGTCCGTCTCACGTGATGATCGGACACGGCCTAGTTGACTCGGATCATGTTTCACTTAGATGACTAGAGGGATGTCTATCTGAGTGGGAGTTCATTAAATAATTTGATTAGATGAACTTAATTATCATGAACATAGTCTAAATTGTCTTTGCAAATATGTTGTAGATAAATAGCTCACATTGTAGCTCCCTGTTTCAATACGTTCCTAGAGAAAGGCCAAGTTGAAAGATATTGTAAGCAATGATGCGGACTGGGCCCGTAGTCCGAGGAGTGTCCTCACTGCTACACAGAAGGCTTACGTCTGTGATGCACCGCTCGATGTGCAAACCCCTACAACGTCGTCTGTGGATGTTGTGAACACCTGACAGACACATCCTGATGACTACTTGATAGTTTAGTGCACCATACTTTACGGCTTAGAATCGGGATTCCAATGACGTTTTGAACGCCATAAGACATAAGAGATGTTCCAAGAGCTGAAATTGGGATTTCAGGCTCATGCCCGTGTTGAGAGGTATGAGACCTCTGACAAGTTCTTTTGCCAACAAGATGGAGGAGAATAGCTCAGCTAGTGAGCATGTGCTCAAAATATCTGGGTGCTACAATCACTTAAATCAAGTGGGAGTTAAACTTCCAGATAAGATAGTGATTGATAGAGTTCTCTAGCCACTATCACTAAGCTACTAGATCTTCGTGATGAACTATGACATGAAAGGGATGGAGTTGATCCCGGAGCTGTTCGCGGTGCTTAAGACCGCAAAAGGTAGAAATCAAGAAGGAGCATCAAGTGTTGATGGTTTAACAAGACCACTGGTTTCAAGAAGGGCAAGGGCTAGAAGGGAAACTTCATGGATGGCAAACCAGTTGCCGCTCCAGTGAAGGAACCCAAGGTTGAACCCAAACCCGAGACTAATTGCTTCTATTGTAAGGGGAACGGTCACTGGTAGCGGAATTACCCCAAATGCATGGTAGATAAGAAGGCTGGCAACTTCAACAAAGTATATACGTGTTATTAATGTGTACCTCACTAGTACTCCTGGTAGCACCTGGGTATTGGATACCGGTTCAGTTGCTATTATTGGTGACTTGAAGCAAAAGCTACGGACTAAACGTAGACTGGCTAAGGGCGAGGTGACGATGTGTGTTGGAAGTGTTTCCAAAGTTGATGAGATCACCATCGCACGCTCCATCTGCCTTCGGGATTAGTATTGAACCTAGATAAATGTTATCAGGTGTCTACGTTGAGCATGAATATGATTAGATCATGCTCATTGCAATACGGTTATTCATTTAAGTTAGAGAATAATGGTTATTCTGTTTACATGAATAATACCTTTCATGGTCATGCACCCTACGTGAATGGTTTAGTGAATCTCGGTCGTGGTAATACACATGTTCACGCCAAAAGATGTAGATAGTACCACTTTCTTGTGGCACTGCTGCTTAGGTCATATTGGCGTAAGATGCATGAAGAAACTCCGTGTCGATGGATGTTTGGAGTCACTTGATTTTGAATCGCTTGACACATGCGAGCCATGCCTCATGGGCAGGATGACTAAGACCCCGTTTTTAGGTACAATGAAATGGGCAAGTGACTTGTTGGAAATCATACATGCTGATGCGTGTGATCCAATGAGAATTGAAGCGTGCGGTGGATATCGCTATTTTCTCATCTTCACTGATGATTTGAGTAGATATAGGTATATTTACTTAATGAAGCACAAGTCTGAAACATTTGAAAAGTTCAAGCGGTTTCAGAGTGAAGTTAAGAACCATTATAACAAGAAGATCAAATTCCTACGATCTGATCGATGAGAATTTCCGAGTTATGATTTTGGCAATCACTTAATACATTGTGGAATTGTTTCGCAGTTGAAGCCACCTGGAACACCACAGCGTAATGGTGTGTCCGAACGTCATAATCGAACCTTATGAGATATGGTGCGATCTATGATGTCCCTTACCGATCTACCGCTATTATTTTGAGGATGTGCGTTAGAGACAGCTGCATTCACTTTAGATAGGACACCATCTAAGTCCGTTGAGACGATGTCGTATGAATATGGTTTGGCAAGAAACCAAAAATTGTCATTTCTTAATGTTTGGGGCTGCGATGCTTAAGGCTTCAGCCGGAGAAGCTCGAACCCAAAAGCGGACAAACACATCTTCATAGGATACCCAAAGGTGACAGTTGGGTATACCTTCTATCTCAGATCCGAGGGCAAATTGTTTGTCGCTAAGAACGGGTCCTTTCTCGAGAAGGAGTTTCTCTCGAAAGAATTGAGTGGGAGGAAGATAGAACTTGATGAGGTTGTCGAACCTTTACTTCAACCAGAGAGTGATGCAACACAGAAAGATGTTTTCTGTGGCGCCTACGTCTGTTGAATAGGAAGTTAATGATAGTGATCATGAAGCTTCGGATCAAGTTGCTATCGAACCTCGTAGGTCGACAAGGATATGTACTACTCCTGAGTGGTACGCTAATCCAGCCTTAGATATCATGTTGTTAGACAACAATGAACCTACGAGCTATGGATAAGCGATGGTGGGCCCGTATTCCGACAAATGGTTAGAAGCCATGAAATCCGAGATAGGATCCATGTATCAGAACAAAGTATGGACTTTGGTGGACTTGCCCGATGATCGGCAAGCCATTGAGATAAATGGATCTTTAAGAAGAAGACGGACGTGGGCGGTAATGTTACCGTCTATGAAGCTCGACTTGTGGAAAAGAGTGTTTTCACAAGTTCAAGGAGTTGACTACGATGAGAATTTCTCACCCGTAGTGATGCTTAAGTCCGTCGGAATCATGTTAGCATTAGCTGTATTTTTCGATTATGAAATCTGACAGATGGATGTCAAAAACAAGTTTTCTTACCAGTTTTCGTAAGAAAAAGTTGTATGTGATACAATAAAAGGTTTTGTCGATTCTAAGGATGCTAAAAGGTATGCTAGCTCCAGCGATCCTTCTATGGACTAGAGCAAGCATCTCGGAGTCAGAATATATGCTTTGATGGAGTGATCAAAGCTTTTAGGTTTATACAATGTTTGCTAGAAACTTGTATTTACAAGAAAGTGAGTGGGAGCACTACAACATTTCTGATAAGTATATGTGGATGACATATTGTTGATCCGAAATAATGTAGAATTTCTGGAAAGCATAAACGGTTGTTTGAAGAGTGTTTTTCAAAGGAAGACCTGGATAAAGCTGCTTACATATTGGGCATCAAGATCTATAGAGATAGATCAAAACGCATGATGATACTTTCAAAGAACGCACACCTTGACATGTTTTTGAAGGAGTTCAAAATAGATCAGTCAAAGAAGGGGTTCTTACCTGAGTTGTAAGGTGTGAAGTTGAGTAAGACTCAAAGATTGACCACGGCAGAAGAAAGAGGAAGGACGAAGGTCATCCCCTATGCTTTTGTCATAGGCTCTATATGGTATGCCATGCTGAGTACCGCACCAGATGCGTGCCTTGTCACATGTCTGGCAAGAGGGTACAAAGGTGATCTAGGAGTGGATCACCAGATAACGGTCAAAATTATCCTTAGAGGAATAAGGAAATGTTTCTCGGTTATGGAGGTGATAAAGAGTTCGACGTAAAGAGTTACGTCGATGCAAGCTTAACACCTATCCGGATAGCTCTAAGTAGAGATACCGGATACGTATAATGGAGCAACAATTTGGAATAGCTCCAAGTGGAACGTGGTAGCAGCATCTACGATATGACATAAAGTTTTGCGAAATACATAGGGATCTGTATATTGCAGACCCGTTGACTACAACCTCTCTCACAAGCATAACATGATCAAACCCAGAACTCATTGAGTGTTAATCACATAGTGATGTGAACTAGATTATTGACTCTAGTAAACTCTTTGGATGTTGGTCACATGACGATGTGACCTGTGAGTGTTAATCACATGGCGATGTGTACTAGATTATTGACTCTAGTGCAAGTGGGAGACTATTGGAAATATGCCCTAGAGGAAATAATAAATTAGTTATTATTATATTATATTTCATTGTTCATGATAATCATTTATTATCCATGCTAGAATTGTATTGATAGGAAACTCAGATACATGTGTGGATACATAGACAACACCATGTCCCTAGTAAGCCTCTAGTTGACTAGCTCGTTGATCAATAGATGGTTACGGTTTCCTGACCATGGACATTGGATGTCGTTGATAACGGGATCACATCATTAGGAGGATGATGTGATGGACAAGACCCAATCCTAAGCCTAGCACAAGATCGTGTAGTTCGTATGCTAAAGCTTTTCTAATTTCAAGTATCATTTCCTTAGACCATGAGATTGTGCAACTCCTGGATACTGTAGGAGTGCTTTGGTTGTGCCAAACGTCACAACGTAATTGGGTGGCTATAAAGGTGCACTACGGGTATCTCCGAAAGTGTCTGTTGGGTTGGCACGAATCGAGACTGGGATTTGTCACTCCGTGTAAACGGAGAGGTATCTCTGGGCCCACTCGGTAGGACATCATCATAATGTGCACAATGTGACCAAGGAGTTGATCACGGGATGATGTGTTACGGAACGAGTAAAGAGACTTGCCGGTAACGAGATTGAACAAGGTATCAGGATACCGACGATCGAATCTCGGGCAAGTATCGTACCGATAGACAAAGGGAATTGTATACGAGATTGATTGAATCCTTGACATCGTGGTTCATCCGATGAGATCATCGTGGAGCATGTGGGAACCAACATGGGTATCCATATCCCGCTGTTGGTTATTGACCGGAGAGTTGTCTCGGCCATGTCTACATGACTCCCGAGCCCGTAGGGTCTACACACTTAAGGTTCGATGACGCTAGGGTTATAGGGAAAGTATGTACACGGTTACCGAATGTTGTTCGGAGTCCCGGATGAGATCCCGGATGTCATGAGGAGTTCCGGAATGGTCCGTAGGTAAAGATTTATATATGGGAAGTCCCGTTTTGGTCACCGGGAAAGTTTCAGGTGCTATCGGTAATGTACCGGGACCACCGGGAGGGTCCCGGGGGTCCACCAGGTGGGGCCACCAGCCCTAGAAGGCTACGTGGGCCAAGTGTGGGAGGGGACCAGCCCCAGGTGGGCTGGTGCGCCCCCCACCAAGGCCCAAGGCGCAAGGGAGAGTGGGAGGGGGCAAACCCTAGGTCCAGATGGGCCCTAAGGCCCACCCTAGGTGCGCCCCCTCTCTCCCCCCTTGGCGGCCACCCTAGATGGGTTTTGGGGCTGCCGCCACCCCTAGGGAGGGAACCCTAGATGGGGGCGCAGCCCCTCCCCTTCCCCTATATATACTTGAGGTATTGGGGGCTGCAAGACACACGAGATCATCTCCCTCTTGGCGCAACCCTACCTCTCTCCCTCCTCGTCTCTCGTAGTGCTTGGCGAAGCCCTGCTGGAGTTCCGCGCTCCTCCACCACCACCACGACGTCGTGCTACTGCTGGACGGAGTATTCCCCAACCTCTCCTTCTCCCCTTGCTGGATCAAGGCGTGGGAGACGTCACCGGGCTGCACGTGTGTTGAACGCGGAGGCGCCGTTGTTCGGCGCTTAGATCGGAATCAACCGCGATCTGAATCGCTGCGAGTACGACTCCTTCATCCTCGTTCTTGCAACTCTTTCGCTTAGCGATCTACTAGGGTATGTAGATGCACTCCCCTTCCCCTCATTTCTAGATTACTCCATAGATTGATCTTGGTGATGCGTAGAAAAATTTAAATTTCTGCTACGATCCCCAACAATCAGCTCTAAGGAGGTGGCTCATGAATTACACATGAAAGCAAGCACGAGGAATAACTTTGGAAACAGGGGTGTATAAGAGAGTCAGGTTTCGATCCTGTGGACCTGTGGGTTATGGGCCCACCATGTGGATTAAAAGTAGGAAGAGCGATAACGTCTTGCATGATCATGTAAGCAAGGTATGTCAGAGGATAGCCTATCAGTTATGTCGGCAACAACATCAGTACCAAGGGTGAGGGACGAAGAGAACCATTTTCCTGCTCGTTGAACAAGGCGGACCAATAGGCAAAGTTCTCTTCCATCGGTGGCTACCGGAATGTCATCAACAATAGTAATAGGTTTACACCAGACATGATGGTACACCGAGGTGTTTACATACACGTAGGGAATTATTACTGCTTAGCTAAGTCAGATTACAAGAAGGTTAAACAAAACAATGGAAAGGAAAAATATGATTATCATATTAAATAGAAGAATGGAAAGGAAGATGTGTTCAAACACAAATTTCAGGGGTATATCCTTTCCAAGGACAAGCAGAGCAAGATATCCATGATAGGATATAAAGTGGAAAACCCTTTAGGTAAGGGGAGAGAAATTTCATGACATTACCTATACAACGGTGTTTGGATAATTGAGCAAGAGACATTTAGCATTGTGCTTCAAATGTTCTTATTGAAAATCAAAGTACCACATACATGCTTCGAGATGGCATTGACAAGGCCTTCAAGCAAAGGTCAGACCTTGGATACCGAAGGATTCATCAGGAACAACTTGTAGAATAAGGCTTACCATTTCCTCATGGAAGAATGGCCAAGCTTGCTAAAAAGGAAACTATAAAAATAGGTCCTTCGACTAGGTGTGCTAGGCATGACATCACCTTACCGGGTCATATGAGGACCAATGATATAACTATCAAAAATATGTTCCAACCATCATATCTGACCGAGATTCAAATCTAATTGGTGTCAGGATACCTCAGACTCAGGATGCCTCAGAAGAAAAGGTGCAACACAAAATTGACGAGATGTCATTGTAAGACTCTCGGGAAATGAACTATGGAAGCAAGTTTCGAAACAAGAGTTCATCATTAAACCAAGGAGAGGATGAGGAGGTGGCTGATGAACTCAGTGACAATTCATGGAGATTTCCAAAAGATGGATTTCCACAATTATGTGAACAAGGAGATAACAATTGTCATATCAAATGTTATATTGATGTATGCTTGAGGAAAAACATACACAATTAAACATTGATTGAAAAGTGCACCCGAAATATGGGCTTAGGTAGCATGATCAATGTTAGAATGGTGATTCAATAACCAGTGGTCTAAGAATGAAACATCGACCATTAACTTCAAAGCAATAGGGTTGCTAGAAGTTTTGAAGTCGTACATCATAGTTCAATTGTCGGTTTTCTGGTTAGAAACAACACGGGGACCAATGAATGAATGGATATGGCAAGAAGTATCACCTGTATCAAGATCTCTTAATAGGTGGTGAAATTCTCATGAGTTTCTTGACGTAAAATATGGTAATACTCCAAGGTAAAGAAGAACAAATGCTGGATAGCAAGGATCTCAAGGTATAACACAAAACACAAATAAGTTTGTGTTGAACGGAAGGCAATAAAGTGGTCAATGATAACACAAACCATCGAGGGGCGAGGATGGTATTTCTCATCAAGAATTCGATATATCTTGGAAGAGCTCAAGATGTTGATGATGAACACGACACAATTGTTGAGAGATTTCATGAAGATGTAATCCATCGGCGATGACATCAAGTCAAAGGAATGATGAAGCGAAAGGTTATTGGAACCACGGGTACGACACAAACTCGAAACCAAGCTTGTGGTTTAATGAGAAATGATATGATGAGGAAAATCGACGTAAGCTTAGCTCATCATCAAAAATTGTGCTCCGGGAAGAAGGACCAGGTGGCACAGTTAAGAGCAGCACGATAATGATATAGCCGATCAAGCTAGGAATGACTTGAAGGATTATTTAAACTAGTAAGCAACGAAAATTATTTAGGGTTATTGAATCGGAGTGTGGACTCGATTCACTATTCGGTGTTCTCGGTTGACGACAACCCAGAACCTAGGAACACTTGGATCCGGTGAGTAATAGTAGTTGATGAAGAACCCATAAGAAGTTATGATGTCCCATGATATCTCGAGATACCATGGGGTAATACTCGACGACAGATCAAAGTAGAGGTTGGACTAGGGTATTGCTCTGCAGAAGGCAAGTGCTCAGACTTGCACGAGAAATGGAATCAAGGAGAAACATGGTAGGAACCACGTCCACAGATACAAGATGAACTTATAACAAGGGGATAATTATTTTAAGAGAAGCTTCCATGATAAGGTATACATCGTGTCCATGGGCATGAACACAGGGTTCAAGGTCGACTCCCACTTGTTCAACCCGTAACCTTTCATTCACCTCTCGTATTTTCAAAATGACATTAGTTGTTGAAAGTCTTTACCTGGTGCAATACCAGATAAGTATGACCCGTGAAATCTTTCGGGTTCACACGGATTAGGGAATGCGTAGGTTCAACCCATCAGGGCATCTTAGGAACATATACCACAAACTTCGGAGTAAATAAAACAAGTTTGAAAGTAGAGCATGGTTCACAAAGCAGAGGATACAATTTACCAAAGGCATTATATACCCAGGGAAAGGCTCACAAGGTTATTCAATAAAAAGGACATTGTCGGATAAAATTCGACGAAGGGTCTGGTGGTCCACAAGGGATCTAATGTGAGCATCGGTACTCAACCGTTGGAAGAAAGAATGCAAGGAGGCCAGATTATAGAAACAACTGACTAGCTCAAAGCTCAAATGCAAAAGAATTATGATTTCCAAATCAAGGGATCAGAAGCAAACACTCTGATTAAGGGTGGATAAGCTGAGTAGGCTTAGGGGTACAATCGATGACAATTTGATTGGTCGAGATCCAGCTCATGTTTAAAATGATGTTTGAGTCGGGAGGATGAATTCTAGGATCTGATTGAGGATTGCGAGCATTCGTAACATATTGAGTTAACGGACTCAAAATGATAAGGACAAATGATGCCAATAAGATTACCAGACTTATGGGATTAATCATAATGAAGCAAGAATTTCAAGAGCAATAGGTAGTTGAAGATTTTCGGAAGATCGAATGGTATTTCTAAGACTTTTGTGAAATACTTGAATCAACTGGGATGAGCGGATACTAGGTAAGTGCGAGGAATTATCCGTAGGGGTATTCATGTGGCAAAGAACTGCAAGGCAGTAGGCACAAGTATTCTCGGAACAATAGAGATCAACGGGGAATGATTGTATGGATGGCAAGTGTACGTGGTTATCCATAGAGGTTTATCGATGGATGAGAATTGCAAAAGCGATGGCACAAAGTCTCGAGAGAACATCATAGAGTATCCTAGGAATCTTCTGGTGCAGCAGACGATCACCGGCAATAAGGTGCTCTCCGGGTGAAAGTGATAACGAGATCCTAAAGTTAGTTTTGTTTTTAGCAGAATCATTTAACCCGAATAGAAGAGAGTTTAGAGTCCCAGAGTATAGACGAGGAATAAAAGATCCTAATACCACCCAATGGTGACGTGGGCCCATGGGCCGCACAGCCATGTTAGTAAAATAGTTTTCATTCACTAGACTCAACTTCGGCCAAGGAGTGTGGAAGGGGGGTTCCTACAGGCAGTCGGCTCTGATACCAACTTGTGACACCCCCGATTTGACCATACACTAATCATACACGCAAACGTGTACGATCAAGATCAGGGACTCACGGGAAGATATCACAACACAACTCTACAAATAAAATAAGTCATACAAGCATCATATTACAAGCCAGGGGCCTCGAGGGCTCGAATACAAGAGCTCGATCATAGACGAGTCAGCGGAAGCAACAATATCTGAGTACACACATAAGTTAAACAAGTTTGCCTTAAGAAGGCTAGCACAAATTGGGATACAGATCGAAAGAGGCGCAGGCCTCCTACCTGGGATCCTCCTAAACTACTCCTGGTCGTCGTCAGTGGCCTGCACGTAGTAGTAGGCACCTCCAGAGTAGTAGGAGTCGTCGTCAACGGTGACGTCTGGCTCCTGGGCTCCATCGTCTGGTCGCAGCAATCGGGTATAGGAAAGGGGAAAAGGGGGAGCAAAGAAACCGTGAGTACTCATCCAAAGTACTCGCAAGCAAGGAGCTACACTGCATATGTATGCATTGGTATCAAATGGAAAAGGGGTAACATATGTGGACTGAACTGCAGAATGCCGGAATAAGAGGGGGATAGCTAGTCCTATCGAAGACTACACTTCTGGTAACCTCCATCTTGCAGCAGAAGAAGAGAGTAGATGGTAAGTTCACCAAGTAACATCGCATAGCATAATCCTAACCGATGATCCTCCCCTCGTCGCCCTGTGAGAGAGCGATCACAGGTTGTATCTGGCACTTGGAAGGGTGTATTTTATTAAGTATCCGGTTCTAGTTGTCATAAGGTCAAGGTACAACTCCAAGTCATCCTGTTACTGAAGATCACGCCTATTCGAATAGATTAACTTCCCTGCAGGGGTGCACCACATTTCCCAACACGCTCGATCCCCTTTGTCCAGACACACTTTCCTGGGTCATGCCCGGCCTCGGAAGATCAACACATCGCAGCCCTACCTAGGCACAACAGAGAGGTCAGCACGCCGGTCTAAATCCTATGCGCGCAGGGGTCTGGGCCCATCGCCCATTGCACACCTCCACGTTGCGTGGGCGGCCGGAGAGCAGACCTAGCAACCTCCATTACAAAGGAAGTTGCGTTACGCGCTCCAACCCGGCGCGCGCCGCTCAGTCCCTGACGTCACGAAGGCTTTGGCTGATACCACGACGTCGAGTGCCCATAACTGTTCCCGCGTAGTTGGTTAGTGCGTATAGGCCAGTAGCCAGACTCAGATCAAATACCAAGATCTCATTAAGCGTGTTATTTTGAAGTAACCGCGAACGCCGACCAGGGCCAGGCCCACCTCTCTCCTAGGTGGTCTCAACCTCCCCTGTCGCTCTGCCACAAGTAACAGTCGGGGGCCGTCGGGAACCTAGGCCCACCACTACCTGGGTGGAACCACCTGTCCTTTCAGCCCCCACACCGGAATCACTCGCGGGTACTCAACGAGCCGACCCGACTTTAGTCACAACATGTAATATGTACTAAGTATATTGTATATACCCGTGATCACCTCTCGAGTGATCACGACCCGATAGTATAGCACGGCAGACAGACAAGAATGTAGGGCCATTGATGATAAACTAGCATCCTATACTAACATTTAGGATTGCAGGTAAGGTATCAACAGTTGTAGCAACAATGAGAGGCTATGCATCAGAATAGGATTAATCGAAAACAGTAACATGATACACTACTCTAATGCAAGCAGTATAGAGAGAGTAGGCGATATCTGGTGATCAAGGGGGGGGGGGCTTGCCTGGTTGCTCTGGCAAGAGAGAGGGGTCGTCAACAGCGTAGTCGATCGGGGCACCAGCAGCAGCGTCAGCCTCGTAGTCTACCGGAGAGAAGAGGGGGAAGAAACAACGAATACAATGCAAACAGATGCATAACGATGCATGACATGACAAGTAGCGGTGCTAGGGGTGCCCTAACGCGGTATGAGGTGATACCGGTGAAGGGGGGAAACATCCGGGAAAATATCCCCGGTGTTTCGCGTTTTCGGGCAGATGAATCGGAGGGGGAAAGTTGCGTGTTCGCTATGCTAGGGATGCGTGGCGGACAAACGGGCTACGTATCTGGATTCGTCTCGTCGTTCCGAGCAACTTTCATGTACAAAGTTTTTCCATCCGAGCTACGGTTTATTTTATATTAATTTTAAAAGGATTTAATCATTTTCTAGAATTAATTTAATCCTAAACACATTGATGATGTCAGCATGACATCAGCGGTCAGCTTTGACCTTTGACTAGTCAAGCTGACGGGTGGGTCCCGTTTGTCATTGATTGAGACTAACTAATCAGGATTAACTATATTAATTGAATGATTAGGTTAATTAATCATAATTAATTAAGCTATATTTTTATAATTTTTTTATATTTTTTAAAAATCTTTTTTATAACTGTTCTGGGTCAGGCCCCACTTGTCATTGGCCCTAAGGGCCATAGTGGGTTTGGCGCTAGCGAGCGCCTGGAGCGGGTGCTGGGCACCTGCCCAGGTCGACAGGGAGGAAACAGCGCTGGGTGCCAGCGGCCACAGCGACAAGCGGCCGCATCGACGCAATGGGCCGGGGCTACGTGCCGGCGCGGCACGGCAGCAAGGCCGCGCGAGGCCGCAGCGGAGCAGGCGGGAGCGGCCATGGGCGCGCGGGAAGCAGCAGGGCGGCAGAGGTCCTGCGGGGGAGGCGCGGCCCCGGGCATAGGCGGAGCGGGTGTGTGCGCGCGCGCAATGGCGCAACTGGGTGCGAGAGCGGCTGTGGGACGAGGCCAGTGGGAGCGTGGGCCGGTGGCGCTGAGCGTGAACACGGGTGGCGGTAGCTGCGCTAGCAGCAAAGGCGACTGCGGCGGAGCAGCACAGCGAGGTGGACGACCAACGACAGCGAGCAAGCAGTGTGGGGAAGCAGCAAGGCAACGCAGGCGGGGCGAGGTTACGGCGTGCTCGCAGTGGTGGCGACTACGGGGGCGGCTGCGAGTGAGCACGGCAGCAAGGGGGAGCCGCAACAGCGAATGACAGCAGCAGCAGGCCATGGCGGGCGCGCTCGGGTGCGGTGAGCGCGCGCGGGCGCGAGGAGGGGCGTGGTGACCGCGGCGCCGGCGACAGTTGCGGTGAGCGTGTGGACAGAGAGGGGGAGGCGTGCTCACAGGGGCCGGTCGGGCAGGGCAGCGGGCTCGGGGTGGTCCGGCAATGAGGCGAGGCGGAGATGAGGAGGACAACGTGTGGCGGCGGCTGGCTGGAGGTGAAGCTGCGGGCGCACGGGACCTCCATGGCCGACGGGTCGGGGGCGATGGGGTCGGGGCGGTTTTACCCCGTCTCGATCCAGATCAGGAGGAGGGGAACGAGGGCAAAAGTGGGGGTCGTGGGGGAACGGGTTAGGTCGCGGGGGTGGGAGTGGGGCCTTAGTAGGCCAGGCGAGCGGGGTGGCCGGCTGGGCCGGCCAACTGATTAGATGGGTTGGGGCCCAACGGGGAGGGGGGTTATTCCTTTTTTGTTTTGTATTTAGCTCCAGCTATCAAATGAATTTTGTTGAATACAAAATTTGGCACATAAATATCGGTTCATATAATGGAGCTGCACACAAAGTTTCAAATCATTTTGAAAAGGATAAATATTTTTTATCTTTAAAAAGTTAATTCAAATGTTGTTTGCTCCTGCTTAATTATGGTAGAGGCATATAAACATTCCCCATAATGTTGGTTGACGATTTTTAATTAGTTAGTGATTATTTACAACCGTTGTAACATTTTTAATCTACTGTTTTAATAAATTATAATCTGACCTGTTATTTGAATTTGAATTTAAACTTAGTTTGAAGCAATTGAGGCAAATTTTTAAATATGATTTCCCCGCACCATTAGTGTGTGGTTATTGTAGCTTGATTATCCGAGCGTCACAAACGTAGACTTTAACTGGGATGAGCTCGACATCCAACATCACAACCTTCATGCTCTTGGCGTTGCCATCACTGAGGAGGAGGTCTGGGCTGCTATCAAAGAAATGCCCAACGACAAAGCTCCCGGCCCGGACGGCTTCACTGGCATTTTATTCAAGAAATGTTGGGACCTCATCAAGGTGGACTTCATGCGAGTCATCCACTGCTTTGACTCCCAGCACACAGACAACCTGCAATGGCTAAACTCCGCCAATGTGGTCTTATTGCCCAAGAAGGAGGGCGCCGAGGGGATCTCCGACTATAGGCCTATCAGTCTTATCCACGCCGTTGCCAAAATCATCGCCAAGGTGCTGTCCATTCGCCAAGCGCCTCTCATGGATGCTCTGGTTTCCAATGCGCAGAGTGCATTTATCAAGAAGAGAAGCATTCACGATAATTTCATGTATGTTCGCAACTTCGCTCGTCGGCTGCACAAGTGCAAGACTCCAGCTCTGTTATTCAAGCTAGACATCAAAAAGGCTTTTGACTCGGTCCGATGGGAGTATGTCTTGGATCTCATGGAACGCATGGTGTTCCCTGATAAATTCAGAAATTGGATTGCGGCATTGCTTTCCTCCTCGTCCCCACGTTTCCTCCTCAATGGCCTGCCTGGCCCCCCCATCAGGCATGGACGTGATTTTCGCCAAGGAGACCCCATCTCGCCTCTGCTCTTTGTGCTTGCAATTGACCCCTTGCACAAGATCCTCGACTTGGCTACGCGAAAGGGAATTATTCATAAGATTCGTGGCCGAGGTGCAATGGTCAGAACCTCCCTCTATGCGGATGACGCTGCCATGTTCATGGCGCCAATTAAGAGTGATATTGACAACCTTGCAACCATCTTAAAAGGCTTTGGAGACGTCATGGGCCTTTGCACCAACTTCCACAAAAGCTCTGCCGTTCCCATTCGATGCGCCCACCTTGATCTTGTGAGCACTCTCAGCAGCATCCCGGCGACCAGGGCGTTTTTCCCTATCAAATACTTGGGCCTCCCGCTCTCGGTTTGGAGACAGAAGAAAGTTGACTTCCAATACCTCCAGGACAAGGCAGCTGGAAAATTGGTCACCTGGGATGGGCAGAACATCACCACCATTGGGCGCACGCCCCTTGTTCTCTCTGTCATCACCTCTCAGGCTGTGTACTCCATCACACCACTCATTGTCCCTCAGGGTTCCCTTGACAACCTCAACAAGATTGAGAGAGCTTTTCTTTGGTCCAGCTCTGACAAGACCACCGGTGCCAAATGTAAAGTCAATTGGGACATGGTCTGCCGCCCCACCAGCTATGGGGGTTTGGGTGTTCTTAACACCGACAAATTTTCTCGTGCTTTGAGGCTTAGATGGCTTTGGTTTGAATGGAAAGATTCGTCCAAGCTCTGGGTCAGCCCGGGCAACCCTTGCACCAAGGAGGACCGTGATTTTTTCTACGCCTCCACTTCCATCATCATGGGCAATGGTGCCAAAACGCCTTTTTGGGACTCCCCCTGGCTGCTTGGCCGCAAGCCGAAGGACATTGCACCTCTCATCTTTGAGGCCTCGAGGAGAAAGAACTGGAAGGTGCGAGAGGCTATTACAGAGAATGCTTACATGCTTACGATTAGACGAGACATCACCATCACTGGCCAGCATGTGCGGGATTTTTTCACCCTCTGGATGCTCATCCATGACGTACACATCGACATCCACTCTGAGGATGAAATCATTTGGAAGCACTCTTCAGATGGCTCATATTCGGCGTCCACTGCATACAAGGCACAATTTCTGGGTTTGACGCTTTCCCCCATGGACTCCATGGTCTGGAAAATGTGGGCGCCCCCAAAGGTCAAATTCTTCTCTTGGTTGGCCTTACAAGATCGGATTTGGACCGCCGACAGGCTAGAGCGACGTGGCTGGGACAACTGCGGTCTTTGCCCGCTCTGTAAGCAGGTGCAGGAGTCGTGCGTCCACCTATTTGCCAAATGCCGCTTCACCTTGAGGCTTTGGCGGATGCTCATTGATAAGTATGGGCTTGCGCATCTAGACCGTTCTGACTGGCACCTTGAGGATTCCCTACTCTCTTGGTGGGACAAGCACTATTTGAGCATTCCGGATCGTCGAGCCATGGCCTCCCTTACCATGCTCGTATCCTAGACAATTTGGAATGAGAGGAACGCTAGAGTCTTCCGCCACAAAGAGACGCCACCGCCAATCCTTCTCAAGCTTATTATAGATGAGGCCAACCTATGGGTTACTGCAGGGGCTAAACAATTAGGGAAAATTGTATCGTGCGAGTAATTGTCATGCCGTACTTCGGCCTTGTGTAACTCTACAAAACTCTATTCTCCTCTACTTTAATAGATGAGGCAAATCTTTTGCATCCCTTTCAAAAAGAAGACATTTTAAAGTTACAGAGGGTGTATCAAACAAGGATACATCGTTTTAGCAGAAAATATAGAACAATCGTTCTACGGTATTTTCATTATATTTAAAAAAGTAAAACATGTACAAATTAACCAATGCCAATTTTAGGAATCATAAGAAAATAACAAAGTTAATCCGGGTCCATGTACTGAACTACCCAATTCCCGATCTTATCAGCTTTGCTCTGTTTTGCTCTGAGTTCTGAAGCCCATAATCCCTCCTGAAGATAAAACTTCCATGTGTTAATGTGAGGAGCTGCTGATCTGAAATTTTTGTTGTTCCTAAACCAAATACCCCAGCAACCCATGATGATGATATCCAGTGCTATATCTCCTGGAAGTCGCAATGGTGATAGCGTGATCTTCTTTTAGTTTTATAAACACTATGTCCTTGATCTCAATAACGATGATATAACTAATGACGCCCATTAATACACATAACATAAATGATAACAAGGTAAACAAACTTGAGGTAATATCTTTTTTATTTAAGAAAATATTTGAAGAAGAGATGTGAATCGAAACTTGAAATGGTGGGCAAAATAATTTTTGATAAACGTACATTTTCGTTTATAAATTTTTTCTGTAAGAGAACAAAGCACAAATCGAGTGGCTTGAAGAGCATGTCTATGCGTCGTCCGCCTGGTTTTGAGTCCTGATGGGTCTCCCTAAGGCTCTCATTTCTTCTAAGATGCCGACTCCGTATGCCAACCATAGGATCTACATAAAACAGACGATCCTTGATCGGTCGTACCGCTTCGGCCTCCTAACAGGCCTTAGGCAAAAAGATTGAGCACGACAACTCGTGCGCTCCTGGGCTGACTAGTATTTCGGTCCAGGTAGGCCAAGAAATAGTTTTTTTTGCATAAGGTAGTTTTCCCTCCAAACCTAGTACGAATAAGATTATAAAAATACCAGAAAATTCAGAAAAATAGATATACTCAAATAGAGCTTTTATTCTAGCTCAAAGCAATTTTGTAATTATTCATTTTATGCAATAAAGCTAACTTTGGTTTTTATGAATAATTCCCAAATAAACTTTAATAACTCCAACTAAATATCCAATCTATTTTCCAATTATTTTATAATTGAAGAAGTCATATTATCTTCTCTCATTTGTTTTCTTTTGAATTGGGAATATAGTTTGAATACTACAAAATCAAGATAAAATTTCAAATGCAACCAAATTCCGAGTGGATCCTTTTGGGAAGTCATTTTATTCCCTCTCTATTTAAAATTTAATTAAACTCTCAGAAAGCTTTAGATTTAAATCAGAATCAAATAAAGCAATCATTATTATTAACTTTCCAAAATTTAGAATTTTGAGATGTTACAAGCACCCTTAAAATGAATCTTGTCCTCGAGATTAGAAGAGGCTAGAAATAAAGGTTAGGTTTGGGGTTCTCCTCGAATATCCATTGATCCTCCAAGGTCTAGGATACTACCACCCTTAGAACCATGGACATGACTTTATCACATACACTCACATCTTGGTGGTGAGACTAATGGTCTTCTCACGTATCTTGGATAACTCTTTCAATGATACTCTTCAGGTATATGCATAGCGCTCCCTCTAGATCTTGAGTCCCTTATCTAAAAAGTTTCTTTGAAACATTGAATCTTCTTGGCTAAAAGATCTTGCGAAAATACTAAACCACTATCGATTCTCTTATGGTGGTCATCAAATATACTCCGATTAGGGTTCCTGCAGAAATGGGTCTTGGTTTATTCTCATCGTATAACCTAGTGTTGCCATCGGTTGCCTCTTACAAGGGTTAATTGTCATACCATTCTAAGGTTTAGGCTTAATTAACATTGTCGTATCTTTACTTATAGGTTGGTCACTTGGGATTTACCATCCCACATAGCAAGAACAAATAATAAGAGTAAGTCGGCATGGTGATCAATCCATTCCGCATCCAAATTATTACCTTGTACATGGTTTAGTTAAACTCGCATTCTAGCACTTAGGCACCCTTACAAGCACTGAAGAATTCTATTGTTCATGAACTAAGTTGGATAAATCCATTGGTCCTGCATGCCAAAAAAATCATCTATCGTTTCTTTCAACTATCATATTTGCGTAAATTTCTACAAAAATGTCTGCTAATAAGTTGTAACTTCCTCCATGGTTCTTGCTTAATGATGGATCCTGGTACCTGTGGGTTATGGCCCACCTCAACACTTGTAAATCTTGAACTCTTCCTTGGTCGCAACTTATCACCGTTTAAACATTAGCTTGCCTCCGATTCTTAAATCCGATGGTACTTCATTACTTCCTGCTCTTGGAGTAAACCAGCATGTCATCAAGTGAAATCATGATTAACTTGTCCAAATTCCACTCTAAGATTAGTATACTGGAGTTCACATTTTTTTAAATTTTCTATATATAAAATATTAACTTGTGTGAGATTTTTAAATAAATATATCAATTTTTCATAAAGATTAGAAGTATCATGTAAATCCGATGAATATAAGCAAACTAACACATCACATAAAATGGTATTTATTATTATTATTGTATTAATGAATCTTTGACATTACATGGGAGTTTTTCAATGAATATAAGCAAAATTTCAAATTCACATTTTCGTTAACACACATTCCCCTAGGTAAAGTATACGTGGTCTCCAACATGCAGTTTAACCACTTAGTTGGGATTCTATTTGTTATAGTAAGGAATCAATACTACTTTAGATCTCACCCCTATTCAAATGGCATTGCCACATGAGCAGTCAAGATAAGTAAATGAGAGTCAAAGCAGTCAGCCATAATCCAGCCACCTCGACCAACTAAAGTTCAAGCAAGTTTTCACGGTCAATAAGTCAAAGGAAAAAGAGCGCATAAAATAATAAGTCAAAAGTGAAGGCAAGAAAGCAAAGAGGCCTAAGCCCAAGCTAGGAAGCTTCAGCATGTTGTAGGGATTCCCCTTTAGTGGGCTTCAACCCAACTCCTAGCCCAACCAGAGGCACATGGGCCAAGGACGAAAAACTATCTAGTTCCATGCTCCCATCTCCTTACTTTGAGGGTAACATTGGTCATTTGTCAAGGACCCCTAAGCTATGTAAGGCCTCCATGGGGATGTAAATCACTCATTACCACTTGAATAAACTTAAAGGGAGGATCACTCTCCCCTTCCAGCTCTCTTAAACCCGTTCGGAGGGAGTATATGTGTTTTCAAACTACTCACGAGGCGTTTATTTAATTTTTACATAGCAAAGTTGCCACATCCCCAACATCTGCATAATAACAACAATATGGAGCATGAGCCACAAAAAATCACTATAAAAGAGTCAACATACATGTAAAAATCACCATAATTTATGGAGCGTCCTCCATATGAGACATGTCAACCTCCATATTTTGCGTCTCGGGGCTAACTTTCGAATCACATGCCATCCAATGATTATGTGTGATGGGCGGAAACTTCACACGATCCCCTACCAACCTACTCATGTGGGGATGGCAAGAAGATTGAGGAAAAATGATGTCCCATTGACGAGTGGATCGCACAATACGAAGGAATCCAACATGGAGACTCTAAGTCTGGGCATCACCTCAGGCAGGGCTGGAATTCGAGCCGAGTCGAGCTAGCTCGGCTCGACTCGCTAGAGCTTGTTTCGTTAACGAGTTAGCTTGACTCGACTTGTTACTATAACGAGCTCCATTCCAAGATTGGCTCGACTCGTATAGCTCACGAGCTAGCTCGTTTAGCTTGTTAAGCTCGTTATAGGTATGAACATAAAACCTTATGAATATTATAAAAAGTATTAATTGGGAATGTAACATGTACATATTAAGCATGCACGATGTTCACAAACAATTGTACGTAGATTAACTTACAATTGTCAGTACCATCAACATGTTACATATCAACAAGTTAGTAACATGTACATGATCAAAATTTCACATACAAAAAAATAAAAAAATCACATACAATGGTACATGACCACAATAATTAGCATGTTAGTAACATGTACATGAACCAAGAGGTGGGTTTACGCGGAACTGCTGCCATCGTGAACTCGTGATTTAGAAACAAAAGAGACATGAGGGGAATCGACACACTGGTTTCTCGCTATTTCTCTAGGGATGGAAGGAGAGGAATCGTGGCATGTGCCTCCTAGGCAGCTGGGCCTAGTGTTATGAGGATGGGCCCTGTGTTGTGCTTATGCGACTGGCCTTGGATGCAAGGTGGTGTCGGGTGGCTGATTTTATGCCAAGCCTAACGAGTTACACGAGTACTCATGAACTCAGCTCGTTTAACTTGGTCTATAAATGATCTTAAAATAAAGCTTGGCTCGACTCATTATTTTTCGAGTTTGAATCGATTCGAGCCAAGTCACGACTTACTTGTTTAACTCGCAAGCTTCGAGCTTTTTTCCCAGCCCCTCAGGAGTCTCCATATGCATAATGAATATGCTTCATCCACATTATGAAGCCTCTAAATATGGGACAAAGCTTGCCCGCTCCCGTCCCATGCTCCCATATGTGCTCCCAACATGTTAATTTTTCATCCAACGGATGTAAGGTTTTACTTCTATGATGTCTCTTTTCAAACGAAAGAAAATCACGGAGCTCCTGTATTTCATCTCTCCTCTGTTTGTATTCCCTTCCTCCCCAAGCACTCATTTCTGATAGCCGAACGTGGTAAGTGGGGAGCAGGAGGAATTGAGTGAATCTAGCCACCGCTCTCTGCTTCTGTTGCTGCACCTCATCCTCCCTCCCCGCTGGGTACTGTCTCCCCCATGGCTGAACCATGCAGTTGTAGCAAAAGCTCAGGATTGAATCAGATCGGACATAGGCCATGGCCTCAAGTAGGAGGTGGGCATGAAGGAGGAGCACCGTCACTGTGGCGCCGCCCGTGTCCCAGATGCCGGCCTCTCTAACCGCAAGACAACCCCCGTCTCCTAGTTTTGCTCCTCCTCCTTGCTAACCTTGATCCTTCATTGTTCGATCTCGCTTGTTTCTTGCTTCTTCTAATCTTGTTGTCTGCTCATTGCATATATTCTATTGCCAAAGGCTGGGGTAATGGTGGAGTTGAGTTATGGACATGTGGTGTCTGGGATAGTGGAGGTCGGGAAGGGGTAGATGCCATGGTTGTCTGTCATGAAATTGTAGGTGGTAAACTATTCTACTATAGCAAAAAGACAATATATCTGAGTGATGATCTTTAATCCATGGTCATCATTGGCACTTTCGAAATTATTTTGGCAGGAAAAATTAAGCAATCGATTTGACAAGGAAAAGAACAATGAAAAGAGATCATAAAGAGCATACTTTTGGTCCTTGAGATGGATCACCGCCCTCATAATACCCCGGACCAATGTTTTGGAGAAGCCATAGGGAACAAGATGTCCCTTTCCTTCTTCGTGTTTTGTGGGGGAAACAATCATGGTAGTAGAGAACTTCATAAAAATTACAACCAGTTTCGTGGGCCACCTAGCAACGAGTAGAAGCACTGGAGCGAGCCGAATGCATGCCACCATCATCGCCCTCCCTCATCGGAGCCTGACAAACCTTATTGTAGTAGACAACCGGGAAGTCGTCGTGCTAAGGTCCCATTGGACCAACGCACCACAGCAGCAACCATCGCCGATAAAGAAACTCGTAGATAGGAAGGATCAAATCTGTAAACACCCAGAGGGAGACTAGATCCAAATAGATCCAGCTAAGACCAGCACCGACCGAATGCCAAAGGATCCGTCGGAGACACACCTCCACACACCCTGCAACGATAGGAGATGCACCATCGGGACAGGGATTGACTGTGGGAGACATTATTTCTATTGATAAGATGTCCCTTTCCTTCCAGCCTCGGTCGCTTCAAACTACGTGGTTTTGCCGGGGATTGATTCGTTTGACGCACGTTAGTTTTCAGATTGTATATTCTTCATCTACATAAGATTGAATTTGTTTGATGTGCTTCTGCCAAGGATCTTGTTCAAGATTGATTTGGGCGATCTATTATCATGGTGAGATTTGGGTGTGTCCTCTATAAATTAGCAGAGATGTGTGGTGTCGTGTGGATTCACATAATCTAAGAGGTTTGACACGCAAACTTGTGTTTTGTGTGTTTGGCGGTAAAATAGTGACATTGACGCTCTTCTTCCCTCCAGATTTAATCATAGTTTTAAATAGCCCGCTATAGCTCCGTTATAGCCCACTATAGCCTTTTCAGCACGGTGCCGCTAAATGATTGTCTTCATAAATAGCCCGCTATAATTTTGCTATAGCTTATTTGGAGGCTCGCCGCTATTTTCCATAACCCGTTATTTAAAACATTCATTTAACGAGTATTACGTGGCGTTTTTGCCAGAGAGTGTATTACGGAGTGTCATATGGACAGAAAGAATACACGTTTTTTGTGTTGTTTTTGTCCAGAAAAGAGACGTAGGGTGAGATAATTGGTGTGGCTGTTGGATGAAAAAAATAACGTATTGGTGGCACAGATGGGAGCACAGGACGTTCGCCAATACTTGATGCACGCGTGGGATTTCATCTACTCAATCTAAGACTAGCCATAATGGGAGTAATTTCAGCAGTAACTTCAAGTTCAACTCAGCAAATTTGTCTATGTGGCAATGAGTTAATGAAGAGAGAGGTAGTTCTAGTAACTTACTAGCTAGTTACTGTAACATCACATGTCCCAATGCAGTATGAGTCTATAACCTAATAAATGGAGCTTTGCATGATACCACACCTATGTTACTACCCATTATGAAGGTAGTAACATAGTCTAGTGATATGTGTATATTACTAGTGTATGTTACTCTCCATTGTGGCTAGTCTAAGAGGGTGCTTGGATCCAAGGGACTTAATTTAGTCTGACTAAAAATAGTCTATTTAAGAGGCTAAAGTTCCAAACATCCCTGACTAAAGAGAGCCTAAAACTAGTCTTGAAACTAAAACTTTTTAGTCAAGGGTACCCCTACTAAAATGTGAATTAGTCCTCTCTCTCCTCATTTAACTCCTCTCCTTTAACACAGCCGAGTTCTGGATTGGAAGGTTTGGAGGATAATAAATGCTCGTTAACTTGATTTTAGTCTCTTTAGTATTTAGATCCAAGCATGGGTGAGGCTAGAAAGTTTTAGTCCCACTACTTTTAGTCATGCGACTAAAACGTATCCAAGCACCCTCTGAATGGGAATATGTAACGCCCGGATAATCGTGCTACAGTAATCCAACACTAATCATGCCACATCACCACGGTTACTGTTGATAATCTACTATTAGTTCAAAACCGAGTCAAATTCAAATTTAAAATAAAGTTAAATAATAAAAGTTTTAAAAGTTAAAACAAAAATATTCGGGCATGCCATAATTTGCATATTTAATTATGATGTAATAAACACATTTTTATAAAGTGCCTAAGTATTTTAAAATGGATTAAAACAGAAAAGGAAATAAAAGAAAGAAAGGAAATACAAAAGAGAAAAAACAAACAAAAAAGGAAAAAAAAAACCCCGGGGCTCCGGCCCAACAGGCCACCGGCCCAACTGGGCCACGACCCACCAGGCCGGCCCAACCCCCCGCACTCCATAACCCCCACTCCCGCCGATCCAACCCTAGCCAGCACCCACTTCCCCTCCCATACCCCCTTATCAGCCCTACCTCCCGATCCGATCTGGATCGAGGAAGGGAAGCGAACCCCAATGCCACCCAGTCACTTCGCCGTCGTCGGCGCCCGCCTCCTCAACCCTTCTCCCCACCGAACCAGCCCGAGGCCGCTCCCGACCCTATCGCCTCGACGCCCCTCACCGGAGCACCACCTCGCCGGATCGCCCCGTCACTGCACCAACGCCTCCCCGACGTCGCCGACCTCGTCCCCGTCTCCACCTCGCGCCCCACTGCCGTTGCCCTACGGATCACCGTGAGCCCGCCCCTCTCTCTCTCTCTTGCTTGCGCGCTCGCCCCGCCTGTCGCCGCGCGCCGACCACGTCGTCTGCCGCGCCCCGTCTCTCCGCACACCACGCCGTGCCACCCACCGCGCGCGCTCGCGCGGTCTGCGGCCACCGTGCCCCCGACTGGGTCCGGCCATGCCCGCGGTCACCACACCCTCCCGTCACGCCCGCGCGTGCTCTCCCGCGTGTGGCCGAGCCCATCGTCGCCGCAGCCACGGCCACCCCTGCCCCCTTGCGTCGGCTTGCTATGTTCCCCCTGCTACGCCGCTTGCCGCAGCCGCCTCGCTCGTTGGCCTCGCTGCGGCTGCTCCTCCTCCTCCTCCACCGTTGCCCCGCTCCGGGCCTTCTCCTCTGCCCGCCGTCAGCCGCTACTTGCCGTGCGGCGTCGCCAGCCACCGCTCGCTGCTCACGCCCCCCCGCCGCCTTGCTCCGCCACCCGCGCGCCGCCCAGCTCTGCCATGGCCTCCGCCTTACCACTCACCGTTCGGCCGCGCGCTGCGCCGCGCTCCTCGCCGGCGTTTGCCACTGGCCTCGCCTCGCTTCCCCCCTCCCCCGCTCAGGCGACGCCCGAGACCCGGCGCCCGCTAGCGCCCGTAACCCGCATCGCCCCCTGGGCTTATGACACATGGGCCCCGCCCAGAGAACGTTAAAAAAAGGATTAAAAATAATAATAATAACAAATAAAATTAATAATTAATTAATTAATTAACTTAATTAATTTAATTAATTAATTAAAGAATTAATTAAACTAATTAATCCTGATTAGATTAACCTAATCAATTAACTAAACCCTAGCTAACCTAACAAAGTATGACAGGTGGGTCCCACTGGACCCACGCGTCAGTTTGACCCAGTCAACCCCTATTGACTGCTGACGTCAGCATGACATCATGCTGATGCCATAAATCCAATTTCGAATTAAGTTAAATAATTAATTAAGTTCTAGAAATTAATAAAATCTTTAAAAAATCATATCTTTTAATCCGTAACTCGGATTAAATTACTTTCAACATGAAAGTTGCTCAGAACGATGAGACGAATCCGGATACGCAACCCGTTCGTCCGCCACGCATCCCTAGCATAGCGAACATGCAACTTTCCCCCTCTGGTTCATCTGTCCGAAAACGCGAAACACTGGGAATACTTTCCTGGATGTTTTCCCCCTTCACCGGTACCACCTCGTACCACGTTAGGGCACACCTAGCATCACGCTTTGTCATGTCATGCATCGTCATGCATCTGTTTGCTTAATATTTATTGTTTCTTCCCCCTCTTCTCTCGCTAGACACCGAGACCGACGCCGCTGCTACCCAGTACGACTACGGTGTTGACGACTCCTCTCTCTTGCTAGAGCAACCAGGCAAGCCCCCCCTTGATCACCAGATATCGCCTACTCTCCTCTATACTGCTTGCATTAGAGTAGTGTAGCATGTTACTGCTTTCCGTTAATCCTATTCTGATGCATGGCCTGTCATTGTTGCTACAACTGTTGATACCTTACCTGCAATCCTAAATGCTTAGTATAGGATGCTAAATTATCATCAGTGGCCCTACATTCTTGTCTGTCTGCCATGCTATACTATCGGGCCGTGATCACTTGGGAGGTGGTCACGGGTATATACTTATATACATAATATATGATACTTGTGGTGAGTAAAGACGGGTCGGCTCGTAGGAGTACCCGCGAGTGATTCACGGATTGGGTCCAAAAGGACGTTTGTCCCGACGGCCCTCTGAGTGGATCTTTGTGGCGAAGCGACAGGGCAGGTTGAGACCACCTAGGAGAGAGGTGGGCCTAGCCCTGGTCGGCGTTCGCGGTTATTTCAAGATAACACGTTTAACGAGATCTTGGTATTTGATCTGAGTCTGGCTACTGGCCTATACACACTAACCATCTACGCGGGGACAGTTATGGGCACTTGACGTCGCGGTATCAGCCGAAGCCTTCGTGACGTCAGCGACTGAGCGGCGCGCACCGGATTGGACCGTAAGCCTGCTCTTGTATTAAGGGGGCTAGTTCTGCTTCCGGCCGCGTACGCAATGTGCAGGTGTGCAATGGGCGATGGGCCCAGACCCCTATGCCATAGGATTTAGACCGGCGTGCTGACCTCTCTGTTGTGCCTAGGTAGGGCTGCGATGCGTTGATTTTCCGAGGCCGGGCATGACCTAGAAAAGTGTGTCCGGACAATGGGGATCGAGCGTGTTGGGAAATATGGTGCACCCCTGCAGGGAAGTTAATCTATTCGAATAGCCATGATCTTCGGTAACAGGATGACTTGAAGCTGTACCTTGACCTTATGACAACTAGGACCAGATACTTAATAAAACACACCCTTCCAAGTGCCAGATACAACCGGTGATCGCTCTCTCACAGGGCGACGAGGGGAGGACCATCGGTTAGGATTATGCTACACGATGCTACTTGGTGAACTTACCATCTACTCTCTTCTCCTGCTGCAAGATGGAGGTGGCCAGAAGCGTAGTCTACGATAGGACTAGCTATCCCCCTCTTATTCCGGCATTCTGCAGTTCAGTCCAAATATGATACCTTTAATCCATTTGATATCAATGCATACATATGTAGTGTAGCTTCTTGCTTGCGAGTACTTTGGATGAGTACTCACGGTTGCTTTGCTCCCTCTTTCCCCCCTTTCTATACCCGATTGCTGCGACTAGACGTTGGAGCCCAGGAGCCAGACGCCACCGTCGATGACGACTACTACTACTCGGGAGGTGCCTACTACTACGTGTAGCCCGCTGACGACGACCAGGAGTAGTCTAGGAGGATCTCAAGCGGGAGGCCTGCGCCTCTTTCGATCTGTATCCCAGTTTGTGCTAGCCTTCTTAAGACAAACTTGTTTAACTTATGTCTGTAAGCAGATATTGTTGCTTCCGCTGACTCGTCTATGATCGAGCTCTTGTATTCGAGCCCTCGAGGCTCCTGACTTGTAATATGATGATTGTATGACTTAATTTATTTGTAGAGTTGTGTTGTGATATCTTCCCGTGAGTCCCTGATTTTGATCGTACACGTTTGCGTGTATCATTAGTGTACGATTGAATCGGGGGCGTCACAAATATAAGTCAGGCACGAGTTTTTAGGTCCACAATTTGACTAGAGAAACATGTGTTGTGTGTATAAAAATTATATTACCTGTAGATTCATTGTTGAACGAACTTTCTGAACAAATATTTTTTGTGGCATATTATAGAAGTTTCGCTAGTTAAATCGACGACCTAAATTTCTGTACCGGACTTAATATTCCCATCCGGAGGGAGTATGCACACAACTGCTTTGACTAGTTAGGTGATTAGGTCCATGCCCCCTGCTTTACAGACTTTAAACCGGTCCATCTATCAAGCGCAGGGCTTGTACCGCCTAATGGAATCACACGTACGTGGCACTCGAACTTGGTGGTTCAAATCCATCCTGCATGCAGGTCGGACATATCTGTATATGGTGCCTCAAATATATATTACTGGTATAATAAATAAAGTATGATAAAGCTACGTACTACGTGAACGTGGCCGGTTGCAAGAAAGAACCATCTCTCTGGGATTGCGATGTCAAGCCCGGGAACTCGTAATGCTATTGTTCGGTACGAGCTAGAAATGGATGACGCAGACGCATATATCTCGACCGGTCGGTCGGGTCTATCTGATATCGTATCTGACCGATGGCGCTTTCGAGCTCGTTCATGTGCTTCATCCATTCTTAAATATAAATTTTTGTAGAGATTTCATCATAAATCACATACATATGTATGTAGATACATTTAGAAAGACTTATATTTAAAAACAGAAGGAGTACAAGGGATTCGGAAGCGGAGATGCATCTAATCTGCCTGCCATGCCTGCATATGACGTTGGAGGTTGGACAGGGTAATATATACGTGCGGGCACGTATTAGCTAGAGCCGTGCAATATATGGGCCTCCGCGTGCACTTTATCGTGCGTCGGTTTTAGGGTTGGATCAGTTAGTTACACAATACATATGTATCCATTGGAAAAGCGAAAAAAAATTCAGCATGCGTCCGCACAACGTTAGTTGTAGAATAATGTTGCTGTTTTAGATAATGCAAGATAGTCTGGGGTGATAGACTGCCAAGCAGGCACTATAAAGCGTAACAGTAATGTATATTCGCGCCATCTGTGCATGCACCCAACGTTTTTCATGTACCGAGGCCTATATATCTATCCCCGGAAAAGAAAAGAAAAAGGTCTACATATCGGAATATACTACCACGTACTTTTTGTACAATTTTTTTAGCAACCATACATATACAACAGAGAAGAGAAAACAAATTTAGCACGTTGATCGCACAAAGTTCACTGCATGATGCTGCTGTCGGCAGGGGACAAGATAGATATTGCTACTGTTTGATGTGGCAATCACTACTGTAGAGAATATGTTTGGCGCAACTCATGGTATATTCATTGGGTGCATATGTGGGTGCTCAATTATACATGAAAGGAGGAGGGCTTGTTGTACAAGTAATAGACATGCAATATACATCTCAACACCCCCCGGAGTCGAAGCGTCGCCATTGCCGACGGAAAGGCTGGAACGAAACTCCTTGAAGGACGCCGTAGGTAATCCCTTGTCATGGTGTACGCAAATTGTTGGGAGGTGGGTACGTGTAGAACACGTATATGACCAAGCGCCATCTGTTCCTGAACAAAATGAATATCAAGCTTAATGTACTTGATGCGGCGATGATGAATCGAATTAGCGGAGAGTTAGACAACGGAGATGCTGTCACAGTACACCACGATGAAGAAGCTGGCGGAGCCATGGACACTCGGCGACCACATTAGCCCCCACATGATATTCCGCCTCGGCAATGGAGCGAGAGACAGTGGGCTGCCGTTTGGACGACCAAGAGATAAGCGAGGGTTCAAGATAAACGCAACCCAAAGTGGAAGACGCGTGTCAGGGCAGCCAACCCAATCAGCATCAGAGTAGGCGGTAATGTCCATGGCGGTCGAGGCTTGAAGTGAGAGCCCGAGATCCAGTGTACCTCGGATGTAGCGAAGAATCCGCTTCACCGAAGTCCGGCGAGCATCGCATGGAGCATGCATATGTAGGCACACCCGTTGAACGTCGTACTAGAGCTCCCGTCGTGTAAAAGTAAGGTACTGGAGAGCGCCAACAATAGACCAGTAGAACGAAGCATCCGAAGCCGGGGACCCATCTGTGGCAGAGAGCTTGGCCTCGTGTCGACAGGCGTGGTCGCGGGTTTGTAATTAAGCATCCCAGTGCGATCGAGGAGCTCATGAGCGTACTTCCGCTGATGTAGAAAGAAGCCATCCGCACGACGCACCACCTCGATCAGAGGACCTAAGTCCTTAATGGCGAACTCAACACGAAGACGATCAGTGAGCTGTCGAGAAGAGCCGTAGAGCAAACTGTCCGGATGATGTCATCGACATAGAGGAGCAAGTAGGCGGTAGCATCGCCCTAGCGATAGACAAACACCGAAGCATTGGAGCGAGTGGAGCAGAAGCTAAGCTGATGAAGAAACGCTACTATGCGTTGGTAGCCTGGTACCAAGCACGGGGACCCTGTTTGACCCCGTACAACAAGCGTGAAAGCGGGCATACATGCCCCGGGTAAGTGGCATCGACGAACCCCGTGGGCTGCTGACAATACACCTAGTCCTCGAGATGACCATGTAGTAAGGCGTTGGAGACGTCCATCTGGTGCACCGGCCAGGCGCGGGATACCACGAGCTAGAAACAACATGAATCATCCCGGGTTTGACAATTGGGGCAAACATATCCATGAAGGCAACGACGACGCGCTGACGAAAGCCACAAACCACCCAACGCGCTTTGTAGCAAATTGTGTGTACCGTGGGGACGAAGCTTGTGCTTAAACACCCACTTACCGGTAATTACGTTGGCATGACGGGGACGTGGGACAAGATGCCAAGTCTAACTGCGCTACAGGGCATCAAACTCCTCCTGCATCACTGCAAACCACAGTGGGTTGCAAAGGGTCGCGCAAGCGGAGGCCAGAAGTGGTGACGAAGGCGCGTGATGTCTACTACGCAACTTTATTCTTGTAGACTCGTGATGGGCCTCCAAGCGCAGAGTTTTGTAGGACAGTAGCAATTTTTCCTTAAATGGATAAAGTTTATCAATTCGTGGGAGCCGTATGATGAAGATGGTCTCTCTCAAACAACCCTACAACCAAATAACAAAGAGTCTCTTGTGTCCCCAACACACCAAATACAACGGTAGTTGTATAGGTGCACTAGTTCAGTGAAGAGATGGTGATACAAGTGTAGTATGGATAGTAGATATAGGTTTTTGTAATATGAAAATATAAAAATAGCAAGGTAGCAAATAGTAAAACTGAGCATAAACGGTATTGCATTGCTTAGAAACAAGTGAAAGTGCAACTATCCCTGGGTGGTTTTGGTAATTCCTAACAACATACAGCTCATTGAGCTAACATTATTCCAAGATTAATATTTCAGGAAAAGCTCAATGAATGACATGGCATGGATGAGGAAAGTGGATCCCTCAAAATTCTAAGGACAAAAAGTTGGCTCAACCTTGAAGCTCAAGACTCTACATTTTATATTTTAGTGATCCAAGATCACATTGAGTCTATAGGAAAAGCCAATACTATCAAGGAGGGATGATGTGTTTCTTAATGGCTTGCTTGATAAAAATGCTTAGTGATATGCTCCAAAACCCTCAACTACCTTCCCACATCCACATATGAACTAAACCAAAAGTCAAACTCGGCCCCACCGATTCTTTCTATCCGGCGCCACCGAGTTTCAAATGTCATAGCCACTGCCATAAACCCTAGGCAAATCGGTCTCACCGATAGGGATCTCGGTCTCACCGAGATGGGATTGTAATCTCTCTGTTTCCCTTCGCAACGTTTCGGTCTTATCGAGATGAGCGATTGGTCCCACCGAGATTGCAATGTAAACTCTCTGTTTCCCTTTTGTAACATTTCGGTCTCACCGAGATGAGCGAATCGGTCCCACCGAGTTTACTTGACCAACTCTCCGGTTAGCTTATTACCAAAATCGGTCCCACCGAGTTTGTGTAATCGGTCACACTGAGATTACGTTATGCCCTAACCCTAACCATATCGGTCCTACCGAGTTGCATCTCAGTCCCACCGAAAATCCTAACGGTCACTAGGTTTGCTGAATCGGTCCGACCGAGTCTAACCATTCGGTCCCACCGAATTTGGCAAATTGTGTGTAAAGGTTAGATTTTGTGTGGAGGCTATATATACCCCTCCACCCACTCTTCATTCGTAGAGAGAGCCATCAGAACATACCTACACTTCCAATACACATTTTTTGAGAGAGAACCACCTACACTTGTGTTGAGGTCAAGATATTCCATTCCAACCATATGAATCTTGATCTCTAGCCTTCCCCAAGTTGCTTTCCACTCAAATATTCTTTCCACCAAATCCAAATCCTGTGAGAGAGAGTTGAGTGTTGGGGAGACTATCATTTGAAGCACAAAAGCAAGGAGTTTATCATCAACACACCATTTGTTACTTCTTGGAGAGTGGTGTCTCCTAGATTGGCTAGGTGTCACTTGGGAGCCTCCGACAAGATTGTGGAGTTGAACCAAGGAGTTTGTAAGGGCAAGGAGATCGCCTACTTCATGAAGATCTACCGCTAGTGAGGCAAGTCCTTCGTGGGCGACGACCGTGATGGAATAGACAAGGTTGCTTCTTCGTGGACCCTTCGTGGGTGGAGCCCTCCGTGCACTCGCGCAACCGTTACCCTCCGTGGGTTGAAATCCCCATCAACGTGGATGTACGATAGCACCACCTATCGGAACCACGACAAAAACATCCGTGTCTCCAATTGCGTTTGAATCCTCCAAACTCTTCCCTTTACATTCTTGCAAGTTGCATGCTTTACTTTCCGCTGCTCATATACTCTTTTGCATGCTTGCTTGAATTTGTGTGGAGATTGCTTGACTTGTGCTAAGATAGCTAAAATCTTCCAAGAACTAAAATTGGGAAAAGGCTAGATTTTTATTTGGTCAAGTAGTCTAATCACCCCCTCTAAACATACTTTCGATCCTACAAGTGGTATCAGAGCTTTGGTCTCCATTTGCTTTGATTTCCATAGCTTTTGGCGGTCATAGCTTTGGTTTCACAACCTAGGAGAGTATGGCATCTAGCGAGGGAAATTATCACCGTAGAGGTCCTTACTTTGATGGCACTAATTTTGCTAGTTGGAAGCATAAGATGAAAATTCATATTCTTGGACATAACCCCGCCGTTTGGGCTATTGTGTGTATTGGCTTGCAAGGTGAATTCTTTGACGGGAAAGAACCGAACCGTGAAGCTCCTGCGGAAGAGTTGAAGATGCTGCAATACAACGCTCAAGCTTGTGATATCCTCTTCAACGGACTGTGCCCCGAAGAATTTAACAAAATCAGCCGTCTTGAGAATGCAAAGGAAATTTGGGATACTTTGATTGATATGCACAAAGGTACCGACTCCGTAAAGGAATCCAAATTGGATGTGCTTCAAAGTCAACTTGACAAGTTCAAAATGAAGGATGGTGAAGGTGTTGCTGAAATGTACTCTAGGCTTGCTCTTATCACAAATGAGATTGCCGGCTTAGGGAGTGAAGAGATGACCGATAGATTCATCATCAAGAAGATCCTAAGAGCCTTGGATGGAAAATATGATACCGTGTGCACATTGATCCAAATGATGCCCAATTACAAACATCTCAAGCCAACAAAAGTCATCGGAAGAATTGTCTCTCATGAGATGTCACTCAAGGATAAAGAGGAACTTCACAACAAATCAAGTGGTGCTTACAAAGCCTCATGTGAAGCCCCCAGATCATCGAGTGAGAAACAAACCTTCAATGAAGAATTGAGCTTAATGGTGAAGAACTTCAACAAGTTCTACAAGCGTAGAAGCAAAGAGAGAAGCTTCAAGTCAAGGTCCTACAATGACAAAAGATCTTCTAGTCGAGAGCAAAATTGCTACAATTGTGGAAGGCCCGGACACTATTCCAATGAGTGTACGCCCCCCTACAAGAGAAGAGAAGATTCTCCCAAAAGAAGAAGTAGAAGAGAAGAATCACCATCTAGAGAAAGAAGGAGTAGAGATGATCGTTATGAACGAAGACCCTCACGGAGAAGCAAGGATTCGGAAAGAAAGGACAATTCATCAAGGAGCTACACAAAACGAAGACATCAAGCTCATGTTGGTGAATGGGTATCTGGCTCCGACTCCGACAACCACTCCGAGAGAAGTTATCACTCCGACTCGGAATATACTCAAGATGAAGGTGTTGCCGGTCTAGCACTTGTGACAACCAACTCCTACGACATATTTGACTCACCAAATGAAGGAGTTGGAACATGCTTCATGGCTAAAGGCCCAAAGGTATCACACCCCGAGTATGTTGATTTCAATAGTGATGAAGATGACTTGTTAGGTGATGATGATTTACTTGTTGACAACTCTAGTGATGAATACTATGATGAAACGTCAATTAATCATGCTAATCAAGATAAAACGAATGACAATGATAAGGAGAAGATTGAGTCTCTAACTAAAGAACTAAACACTCTTAAGTTAGCTCATGAAACTATCTTAGGAGATCATCGAGAACTTTTAAGGACTCATGAGAAATTGCGCTTTGAAAAGCTCAACCTTGAGTAAGAGCATGAGTTCTTAAAAGCAATCAATGATGATTTTTGCAAGAAAAGTTCTTCTTACATTGCCAAGCGTTTACTCTTATCCACTTACATGCCTCAAGTCAAGTCTAGTAACAAGAACAAGAAAGATTCTTCTTATATTGTTGCTTCTAGTAGTTCTCTTGATTCCACTAATGATTCTCTTAGCCAAGTTACACTTGAGTAAGAAAATAGCTTATTGAAGGGAATTATAGAGAAAGGTGTTTACAAGAGCCTTGCCGGAAGTAAGCAATTCGAGGAAATTGTACGCAAGCAAGGAAGGCACCGGAAGAATCAAGGTGTTGGTTTTGAACGAAAGTTCAATGCCAATGGAGTTGAGCGGGAAGAAGATCAATACCCCAAGACGAAGTTTGTTCCTCAACAAGAGAAGTATGATCCTACTTCTTTCAAAGGGACACAAGATCAAGATGATCTTCCACCACAAGACCACAAGCAAAAAGGCAAGGACAAGCTTCAAGAGGAAATTGATGCATTTAAAGAAGCTCCTAAGGCCTTGGTCAAGTGGGTTCCCAAGACTACTTCAAGTTACACTTCATCAAGTACAACTACAACACCGAGGATTCCCATCAAGATGGTGTGGATCCTGAAGAAGAAGAACTAGAGAGTTCTTGAGGGTGACTCCGCCAACATACTTCACTCTTATCATCTTGGCAAGAACAAGTGCAATCAACTTCCACATCTTGCACTAGTTCAAGGAGTCACAAACCCTCTTGTTGGTAAGACAAGGGACAAGGTAACCTAAAAGCCTTCATAGACATCATCTTGTGTGTGTGCATCACTTTATGTCTATGGATATCCTTGTTTGTTCCTTGTGGGACTAACCCGTGTAGGTATTGAAAGTGCAACTCACTCCAATGGATAGCTTCAAATGATCTACATCAACATTGAGCTTCCACATCTTCAACATCTACATGAAGTCATCATCGACAAAACCCAAGGTTAGTTCATCCCTCTTAGGGGGATCTCACATCTAGGGGGAGCTTTACTCTAAGAATTGAGCTAAAGCAACTCTAATGGTGTGAACACAACAATGCTTTATGTAAAAGTGGTAACCCCACTTGTGCTTAAACGATGATTATGACCTATGATCAAATGTTCTCATTTGACTCCTAAGTTAATATACTCATATATAGATGACCTAGTCATCGCCAATTGTTTGATAGATGCTAGAATTGGTTGTGCATGCTTTGCCACATATTTCAATTGCCATTTTATTGTGTGAGCATGTTGATTGCATATTTTACTCATTCGAGGACATCCACTTGTTGTTTTGATTGATTGGTTTTCTTTTCTTTTGCCAAGTGGATGGACAAGAATGCCTAAGAACCCTCTCTAGCTATCTATACTTTTCTCGTCTCAAACTCTATTCATGCTACATCACAAAATTTGATCAAGTCGGATTCGAACCACTCTGTGTGAGGAGCACTCAGAGTCCCCGATTCGTCATAGACTTAAACTTCCAAAACTTCTTTGTGCATTTCGGTTTGACCGATTCCTCCATTTCGGTCATACCGAGATCACTAAGTCGATCTAGGTTTTCAATCTCGGTGCAACCGATTTGAACCTTTCGGTCACACCGAGTTGTTCCACTCGGTCACACCGACAGGGTCGGGCTATATATACTCACGGGCAAAATTTTGGAAATTTCTCCGAAACCCCTTCGCCCGCGCATAGCTCGCTCTGCCTCCTGGGTCTCCGGATCTTCCTCCTCGTCGCCAGCCGCCTCCTGTCGCTGGTCTCCGCCGCCGTCAACGGAATTCTTCCTCGCCGTTGCCGTTGTAGCGAGTTCATCGCCGAACTAGGGTATGGACTCGATAATAGTGCTATCCCCGTCCGATTCCTAGCACATTGTGTTCATTATGATTCTTACCACGATTGAAATGCTTCTATCCATTCAAAACACTCCGTAGATTAGAGTTGAATTGAAAATTTAGGGTTAGGTTTCCGCCGAAACCATCTCGGACCATCCGAGTTGTGGAACTCGGTACCACCGATTCGGCTCAAGCCATTGCACATGTAATTTTCGGTCTGACCGAGAATTGCAAATCAGTGTGACCGAGTTCAGGACTTTGTGAAACCCTAGCAGTCTCAGTGCCACCGAACTGTGACCCGGTCTGACTGAGTTCACTAGTTTAGGTTCCAACAGCTGCTTCGGTATCACCGAGTTTACAAATCGGTTGATCCGAAATGCTTTCTGTGGAAAACTAAAACTAAGTTTTTGACTCATTCTTTTGCAAAAACCTCTGCATTTTGTGATGCTCATCCACTCTATCTCATCTATATCTATGCACAGGGTCTGCTGTCAGTGTTTGCAATATGTCTGATCAGAGTGACAGCCAGAACAGGTCAGAGGAGCAGGTTCACCTGAGTGAGGGCACTAGTCCCTCTAGTAGTTCAGATGATGGTAGCAGGAGCACTCCCAGCAACTTGCCCAAAGCTGCCACCAGAACAAGGAAGAAGAAAACTTCAGAGTCTGAGGATGAAGACTATGTGGCAGTTGAGGATGAGGCCACTTCCAAGAAGAAAGTGGTTAAGAAGGAATATAGCACTGCTGCTGCCACCAAGCCAGACATGAAGTAAAAGGTTCCTCCAAAGAGAATTCCAATGTCTAAGGCCAGAGCATCTACTCAAGTCCCTTTGGGATCTGAACCCAAAGAGGCTGCTGCAGAAGGGAAGAAGAGGAAGGAGAGGATCAAAAAGACCACTGCTAGAGTGCTTGGGAGATCCTCAATCATGATGGAAGAAGAGGAAGAGGAAGAAGAGGTTGCTGCACCAGCACCTAAGGCCCAGAAGCTTATGGGTGATGCTATCAGGACAGGGGCTGCTTCATCAAAGCCCAAAGAAGCACCCAAAGCAGCCTCCAAGCCCAAGAGTGTACCTAAGAGGAATACCAGGAGTATACCAGCTGCTGAGAAGAACAAGGCCCTAGTGCCTAAAGTTGCTGCTGATGAAGATGATGAAGGACAAGTCCTGAGGAAGCTCAAACCCTAGATTCCAGACCACAATGATGCTCATCCTGTGGCTGAGAACATGAAGATCAGGAGAGACTTAGGACTGAGGCTATGGAGAGAGTCAGATCGATATGCCACCAAGAGAAGGACTACTGTTGATTACAGGTTCCACACAAAGGAACAGTAGGACTTCTATGAGACAATCTTGTTGGACAAGAAGCCTATAGTGTGTGAAATGAGGTGGGTCGACTGGAAGTATATCAAGGAAAATGGGGAACACTATCCTGGTGTGTTTGACAGCTTCCGTGCTTGTGGAGTTGCAGACTTTGTTGGGCAGAAGCTCACAAAGTGGAATGAGGAGCTCATAATGCAATTCTACTCCACACCACACTTCTATCCAGATGGCAGGATAGTATGGATGTCTGAAGGTACAAGGTACCACTCAACTATTGAGGAATGGGCAAATCTGATCAATGCTCCTAAGGAAGAAGAAGATGACTTGGATGTCTATGCCAAGAAGAAGATGGATCACAACTCTATGGCAAACATGTACAAGGAGATTCCTAAAGATGATCTTGAGACTCACCAGTTTGGGTCAGTAAAACACTTGCTGTCAGGGCTGCCTACAATCAATTGGATCCTTAGGCACACTCTCTTGCCCAAGTCTGGTGATCACAGAATGATCAGAGGCCATGCAATTAACTTGCTACATATATTTGATGTGCCACAGAAGTTCAAGGTCATGAGCCTTATAGTTGAGACTATCAAGAGGACTGCAGCTGACCAGAAAAGAAGTTGTGGATATGTCCCACAAATCCAGGAGTTGATAAACTCAAAGATGGGTACAAGCACATACCCGTTGGATAAGGAACACTTGCCTATCTACCCAGACTTCGAGAACAATCAAGTTGTGATGAATGAGAATGAACCATTATCAGTACAAGCTCAAGAGAAGAAGGAGAAAGCAAAGAAAGAGAAGGCTGCCAAGATGCCAACTCAAGAGGAGGCATTTGAGTATTTTTTGAAAAGCAAGCAGGACCAACTTGGTTACTTGATAGCATCAACTATGAGGATTGAGAAGGGGTTGGCCACCCTGACTCAAAACCAGGAGAGCTTGGAAAGAATCGTGGAGAAAAAATTCTATGATTTAGATGTCAAAGTAAATGAGATTCAGTCAGTTGTAGAGCAGCTACAAGATGATATGCAGGAGAGGAAGGGCAGAACAACCACTGATGCATTTGCCAGAGTGCCTAGAGCTCAGAGATCAACTACATTGCCTGTTCCAGACACTAGAGCCATGTCATCTGCACCAGCTACAGCTTCAGCGCAACCAACTCCAGCACCAACTCCATCAGCTCCATCCACATCAACTGAAGCCTTCGTCCTTGGCGTTCTCCGGACACCACCACCTGAAGACCAAGCTTGAGAGAAGTTTTAGTGCTATGCATTTTCTATGAACTTTTTGGTAACTTGTTGCCAAAGGGGGAGAAAAATGTAGAGATCATAGGCTTCGAGAGAGAGAGAGTTTGCTTTTGTTCTCTCTTGTCTTCTTGGTTGAACTTTGTTTGTCTTTTGATTGCTTGAGATACTATGCTATTATCTGTGAGACATTGATGATCATGTGGTTGATCATAAGCTACACTTATGCTTGTTAGATGTATTATCTTACTTATCCTTATATGATCATTCACTTTGCTTGGTGATGGGTGCATGTATTTAATTCTTATCATTTTGAGCGCTCCACCAAGATGTATGTGACATGGAAGAGTAACCCATGATCCTAACTCATTGTGCATTTGCAGTCCAAAGCAAATCTTAAGATATGCACAAATTTAGGGGGAGCTCTTGCTTTTCACATACTTCTCAAAGCGACAATATCTTTCACTCTTATTATCATTGTCGAAGCTTTGATCTATATGTTGTCATCAATTACCAAAAAGGGGGAGATTGAAAGTGCAACTATCCCTGGGTGGTTTTGGTAATTCCTAACAACATATAGCTCATTGAGCTAACATTATTCCAAGATTAATATTTCCGGAAAAGCTCAATGAATGGCATGGCATGGATGAGGAAAGTGGATCCCTCAAAATTCTAAGGACAAAAAGTTTGGCTCAAGCTTGAAGCTCAAGACTCTACATTTTATATTTTAGTGATCCAAGATCACATTGAGTCTATAGGAAAAGCAAATACTATCAAGGAGGGATGAGGTGTTGCTTAATGGCTTGCTTGCTCAAAATGCTTAGTGATATGCTCCAAAACCCTCAACTACCTTCCCACATCCACATATGACCTAAACCAAAAGTCAAACTCGGCCCCACCGATTCTTTCTATCCGGCGCCACCGAGTTTCAAATGGCATAGCCATTGCCACAAACCCTAGGCAAATCGGTCTCACCGATAGGGATCTCGGTCTCACAGAGATGGGATTGTAATCTCTCTGTTTTCCTTCGTAACGTTTCGGTCTTACTGAGATGAGCGATCGGTCCCACCGAGATTGCAATGTAAACTCTCTGTTTCCCTTTTGTAACATTTCGGTCTCACCGAGATGAGCGAATCGGTCCCGCCGAGTTTACCTGCCGAACTCTCTGGTTAACTTATTACCAAAATCGGTCCCATCGAGTTTGTGTAATCGGTCACACCGAGATTACGTTATGCCCTAACCCTAACCATATCGGTCCTACCGAGTTGCATCTCAGTCCCACCGAAAATCCTAACGGTCACTAGGTTTGCTGAATCGGTCCGACCGAGTTTAACCATTCGGTCCCACCGAGTTTGGCAAATTGTGTGTAACGGTGATTTTGTGTGGAGGCTATATATACCCCTCCACCCACTCTTCATTCGTAGAGAGAGCCATCAGAACATACCTACACTTCCAATACACATTTTCTGAGAGAGAACCACCTACACTTGTGTTGAGGTCAAGATATTCCATTCCAACCATATGAATCTTGATCTCTAGACTTCCCCAAGTTGCTTTCCACTCAAATATTCTTTCCACCAAATCCAAATCCTGTGAGAGAGAGTTGAGTGTTGGGCAGACTATCATTTGAAGCACAAGAGCAAGGAGTTCATCTTCAACACACCATTTGTTACTTCTTGGAGAGTGGTGTCTCCTAGATTGGCTAGGTATCACTTGGGAGCCTCCGACAAGATTGTGGAGTTGAACCAAGGAGTTTGTAAGGGCAAGGAGATCGCCTACTTTGTGAAGATCTACCGCTAGTGAGGCAAGTCCTTCGTGGGCGACGGCCATGATGGAATAGACAAGGTTGCTTCTTTGTGGAGCCTTCGTGGGTGGAGCCCTCAGTGGACTCGCGCAACCGTTACCCTCCGTGGGTTGAAGTCTCCATCAACGTGGATGTACGATAGCACCACCTATCGGAACCACGACAAAAACATCCGTGTCTCCAATTGCATTTGAATCCTCCAAACCCTTCCCTTTACAGTCTTGCAAGTTGCATGCTTTACTTTCCGTTGCTCATATACTCTTTTGCATGCTTGCTTGAATTGTGTGGAGATTGCTTGACTTGTGCTAAGATAGCTAAAATCTGCCAAGAACTAAAATTGGGAAATGGCTAGATTTTTATTTGGTCAAGTAGTCTAATCACCCCCCTCTAGACATACTTTCGATCCTACAACAAGACCTAGGATTCATACTTTCACTAGTGCAATCTCTCAACAATGCTGACATAATTGGATCATATAATAATCCTTCAACGTGCGATGAAGAATCACTCCGATGTTCTTATCTAGCGAGAACATAAGAAGAAATTGTGGTTGGCAGCAAACTACCTCAAAGTTATTCTTTCCGATCAATCTATTAAGCCGTCCTTATAAGTGTCACAACAACCCTAAAATTTCATACTAAAATAACACCATATGAAAACACATCAATCAACCCTAATGTCACCTAGATACTCCAATGTCACCACAAGTATTCGTAGGTCAATTATACGATATGCATTAAACAACTTCAGATTCATAATATTCATTTCAACACAAAGAACCTCAAAGAGTGCCCCAAGATTTCTATCGGAGAAACAAAGATGAAAACATGCATCAACCCGTATGCATAGATTGCCCCAATGTTACCTCCGGAGTCCGCGAGTTGAGTGCCAAAACATACATCAAGTGAATCAATATGATACCCCATTGTCTCCACGGGTATTCATACGCAAGACATACATCAAGTGTTCTCAAATCCATAAAAGTATTCAATCCAACAATAGTGAGATCTCAAAGGTAAACCTCAATTCATCACAACAAGATAGAGAGGGAGAAACACCATATGATCCAACTATATTAACAAAGCTTGTGGTACATCAAGATCGTGTCAAATCAAGAACACGAGAGAGAGAGAGATAGATCAAACACATAGCTACTGGTACAAACCCTCAGTCCCGAGGGTAGACTACTCCTTCCTCATCATGGGGGCCACCGGGATGATGAAGATAGCCTCTGGTGATGATTTCCCCCTCCGGCAGTGTCATGGTTTTGTCATGGCAGATGCCCCCGTGAAAGGACTTAGGTGCAAGGCCATCGCTACGGTGATTAACTTGTCGGGGTTGAGCGGGACGAGAGACACGGGTTTACCTAGGTTTGGCCCCTCACGGTGGAGCTACAATCCTACTCCTGCTCTTGTTGCTATTGCTTGAGTATCGATTACATGGGAGAAGATTCGCCTGACCTAGCTCTCAATTGATTGTTACTTGCCCTATCCTATGCCGGGGACTCGCCTTTATATACAAGTCGAGGCCGCCGACTTACAAGAGTCCGGGCTGGGTTACGATCGATGATCGAGCCCTACTCTAAGTCGCCTTGCCTTACAAGACAAGTTATCACATGGCGGGTTACACCTTCAGGCCGTCTTCTGGCTTCACGCCTTAAGACGACCCATCTTCATGAGCCGCCCTTTAAGCCCTTTTGGCTTGACCACTCATGCCTGTCTGAAACCTGGCCTAATGAGTCACCAGCGTCCTAACCCGGCCCTTTTAGGGCAGGTTATATCATGGGGTTATATCCCCAACATTAGGCCCCAAATTGATTTGAACTTGTTCATGTCAATCTCAAATCCTTCCATCTGGCAAATCTTCTCTTCATTTCTCTTTGCCACAACCTTGAAAATTCTTCATAACCCGCCATAATAAAAAGATGATGTCACCTCCGTGATTTCGGGAAAAACCTTCATGACGTCATAATGGATCTTTGTATAAATGCATCATTTTGAAAATGTCCTTTTATTGTAAAATTTACTGTGCCTCCTCGATCTTTGCACCGACCATTCACTTCTCCTTTCCTTATAAATAGGCACAAGGGCCCTCCTTTTACCTTTTACTTCGTCTTTTCCACTTCCCCTTCTTCCTCGTGAGCCCCTTCGCAATCGGAGCTCTGCCGCGCCCGTCGAGCCACGCCAGCCTTCTTTGCTCGAGGTCGCCATACCTCCCCGTCGTCGTCAGGAGTCAGTGGCGTGCCCCCACTTTCTTCCATCACTGTCTGGTACCACCTTTCTTCATTCTCAGATCTATACTAGGTCTTCTTAGTTCTTGGATTTCATCGGCATTCATCCCCTTCTCAGTTCATCATATATCTGAGTAGAACCTGTTTTTGATCTGAAAACCACCATAGAAGTAGTGTGGTAGCAGTTTTGTCATCATCTTATACCTTGGACAACCTATATTCTCTCTAGAATCAATGGATAGCCTGCTAATTCTTCTGTCACCACCTTTTAGGTTTAATAATTATTTTCTTTTTTGAATTGCCCATAGACCCATAAATATTGTTTTTGATTGTGAAACTTGTTTATTCCACCCTTAGCAGAATTTTTGACAATCCTGAATCATAGATGACCTACCCTTACATGTCGGGCGGCTTACCAGCATATCTATAACCCGTCAGCATTCTAGAGATTACCACTTTTATATAACTAGCCTCTGTTATGGCAACTTATTTTTATATTGCTTTTACTCATATTATGTCTGAAGTAACCCGCCATACTCTGATTCTGCAGTTTCCATCATCCTTAGGTAACTCAGTATGACCAAAACCACTCTCTCCAACTGGGCGCTTCCCTAGTCACTGAAGAAATCCTTAAGGGTTATGTGGGCCAAGGGCTCTTGGCGACTCAGGAAGAGATTGGCTGGCGGGTTAGTCAAGGAGAGAATGTTCCCAATCAAGGTGTAGGATAAGTGATAGTTTTTACTGACCACATCCTCAGAGGCTTTACACCACCTAAGTCAAAGTTTTTTCGGGCCGCCTTGCACTATTTCAATATGCATCCTCAAGATATTGGCCCAAACTCAGTGACAAACCTTTGCCATTTTCAAATTTTCTGTGAAGCTTATCTGCAAGTAGAGCCCATTGTTGCTCTCTTCAAAGAATTCTTCTACATAAACCGCCAAACTGAATGTACTAATGAACCAAGTAAAGAATTAGGGGGAGTCTCAATCCAAAGAGGCAGAGACGACGGCTTTCCTGTAGCCACCTTACCAAGCCACCCAAAAGGATGGATAAAGACTTGGTTCTATTGCAAGAACACTGCTCCAGCTAATGAGAACCCTCTGCCGGATTATAGGGCTGATCGCCTTCCTATCAATTTTGACCCGCCAAGCAAGCTTTTGCCAGATGAACATATCGAAGCACTCCAATACTATCTGAAAGTAACAGCTGATACGTCTCCAACGTATCTATAATTTATGAAGTATCCATGCTATTATATTATCAACCTTGGATGTTTTATATGCATTTATATGCTATTTTATATGGTTTTTGGGACTAACCTATTAACCTAGAGCCCAGTGCCACTTTCTGTTTTTTCCTTGTTTTTGAGTTTTACAGAAAAGGAATATCAAACGGAGTCCAATTGATGTGCCAATTTTTGACGATTTTTTATGGACCAAAAGAAGACCCCGGAGTAAAAGAGTTGGGACAGAAGAGTCCCGGGGCGTCCACGAGGGTGGGGGGCGCGCCCACCCCCCAGGCGCGTGGGCCTGCCTCGTGGACGACTCGGGCACCTTCTTGACGTGAGACCGACGCCAAAAATTCCTATAAATACATAAACCTCCAAAAAATAACCTAGATCCGGAGTTCCGCCGCCAGAAGCCTCCGTAGCCACCGAAAACCAATCTAGGACCTCTCTGGCACCCTGCCGGAGGGGGCCATCATCACCGGAGGGCATGGAGGAGGATCCCGGAGGGGCCATCATCACCATGAAGGCCAAGGACCAGAGGAGGAACCTCTCCCCATCCAGGGGGGAGGCCATGGACGAGGAAGCACAAGGGGAAGAACCTCTCCTCCTCTCTCTCGGTGGCACCGGAGTGCCATCGGGAGGGGAATCATCACCGCGGTGATCGTCTTCATCAACATCACCATCCTCATCTCTTTTGCACGGTCCACTCTCCCGCACCCAGCTGTAATCCCTACTTGAACATGGTGCTTTATGCCACATATTATGATCCAATGATGTGTTGCCATCCTATGATGTTTTGAGTAGATATCCTTTGTCTTTGGGTCGATTGATGATCTAGATTGGTATGAGTTGTATGTTTTACTTTGGTGTTGTCCTATGGTGCCCTCCATGTCGCGCAAGCGTGAGGGATTCCCACTGTAGGGTGTTGCAATATGTTCATGATTCACTTATAGTGGGTTGGTGAGTGACTGAAACACAAACCCGAGTAAGGGGGTTGTTGCTTATGGGAATAAAGAGGACTTGATGCTTTAATGCTATGGTTGGGTTTTACCTTAATGATCTTTAGTAGTTGCGGATGCTTGCTAGAGTTCCAATCATAAGTGCATATGATCCAAGTAGAGAAAGTATGTTAGCTTATGCCTCTCCCTCATATGAAACTGCAATAGTGATTACTGGACTTGTTAACAATTGCCTAGGACAATTCCGCACACCGATCCACCATTATTCCACACTCGCTATTTATAATATTTAGTAATATATTCTAACTTTATGATAACAACATCTACTTTCTTATTTCAGCTCTCCAATATCATGCAAAGTTATCCACTTAATACTCACAACATAGTTTTATTTCTCGTTGCTAGTTGGAAGCAAATGTTCGGTGTACGTAGAGTCGTATCAGTGGCAGATAGGGCTTGAGAGAATATTGATCTTACCTTTAGCTCCTTGTGGGTTCTACACTCCATACTTATCACTTCCACCTTTGGAAATTGCTATGATGATTCCCTGCATTTGGGGATTATCAAGCTCTTTTCTGGCGCTGTTGCCGGGGAGCAATAGCGTGGGGTTGATATTCTCGTGTGTGCTTGTTTGCTTTCTTCACTAAGTAGATTTTGTTTTTCCTTTTTTGTTTCTGTTTAGTTGTGGGTGAATCATACAATTTTTTTAAAAGAATGAAAATACAAAAAAATTACTTGCCTCTCATGCCTAAAAAAGTTTTTCAAAAAGAGAAGTGATTGGAAAGTTATGCATTGAAGAAGTGAGGGTCGACCTTGAGCACTTGTGTTCATGCTCACGGAAACAATGTAGAATTTTTCATGGAAGTTTCTCTGTAAATAATTATCCCCTTATATATCCATTGTATTATAAAAATAATGTGCCAATCTTTGGTTGTAGGATGATTAGATTGCTTGTTTACTATGTGCAGAACAAAAACATAAACTTTGGCTGTAGCGCGTGATTTTACGTTTTTAGTGGAAAGTCAAATGGGTCTGAAACTTTTTGCAAATTACTTATGTACAAAATTTTCAAATTGTAAAATTTATTTCATAATTTTTGGAGTTACATAAGTTACTAAACCTCCAGATTACTACAGACTGTCCTGTTTTAGACAAATTCTGTTTTTGTGTGTTCTTTGCTTATTTTGATGCATCTATGGCTAGTATCGGAGGGTATGAACCATAGAGAAGTTGGAATACAGTATATATAGTTCTAATATTAAATTGGAATGAGTTTGAAACAGTACCTAAAGGTAGTGATTTGCTTTATTATACTAACGGATCTCACAAAGTTTTTGTTAAAGTTTTGTGTGGATGAAGTGTTTGAAGAACGAGGAGTTACCGATGTGAGAAAAATAAAGAGAGGCAAGAGCTCAAGCTTGGGGATGCCCAAGGCACCCCAAGTAAATATTCTAAGGATACTCAAGCATCTAATCTTGGGGATGCCCCAGTTGGCATCCCATCTTTCTTCTTTAACAATTATCGGTATACCTCGGTTTTTGTTTTGTTCACATGATTTGTGTCCTTTGTGTTTTTCTTTTTCTTTAAAAAACATGCTAGTATGAGATGTCCCTTCATAAATTTATATAATACTTCATGTGATTCACTTATATCTTCTAAGTATGATCTTATAGAATTGCTCTTTGAGCTTCACTTAAATCTTTTGAGTATGGCTTTATAGAATGCTTCGTGTGCTTCACTTATACATTTCGAGCTTGGATATTGGTTAGTCTATATTAATTGTAGAACGCTCCATGAACTTCACTCATATCTTTTGAAGTATGAATAATACTATTATCTAAAGCGGGTTTGGAAGAGTGTCAACTTTAGGAACTAGTGATCCCACTATTCCGAATAAGAAGAATTTTGCTTATGTGGAGAGTAGTAAAATTTCTATGCTCGTAGATCATGAAAAGAATGCTTTATGTGATGGTAATATTTTTGAACTCATTCATAATGCCACTAAAAATTATTATGAGGGAGGAATACATGCTTGTAGCAGTGCAATAATATCAAGTTTTCCTCTCTATGTGCTTAAAGTTTTGAAGTTATACTTGTTTTGCCTTCCTATGCTAGTTGATTCTTGTTCCCATAAATTGTGTTCTCAAAAAATCCCTAGGCATAGGAAATGGGATAGGTTTAAATGTGCTAGTCATATTATTCATGATGATATCTTCATGTTTCAATTCTTATCTTTTATGTGAGCATCATTGAAATCATCATGCCTAGCTAAAAGGCATTAAAGAAAAGCGCTTGTTGGGAGACAACCCAATATTTACCCTTACTGTTTTTGTGTGTTTACATGATTAAGCTACTGTAGTAATCATGTTTTATAGCTTTTGTTTCAATAAAGTGCCAAGTAAGACCTTTGGGAAGACTTGGGTGAAAGTTAATGTGACCTTGCTGTAAAAAACAGAAACTTTGCGCTCACAAGTTTAGCTGACATTTTTTTTACAGAAGAGTGCTTTTGTAACGCCCTCAATGCGGCTATATCTCCCACGTGTCGAAGCACGACCTAGAGGCATAACCGCATTGAAAGCAATTTCGCAAGTGAGGTAATCTTCACACAACCCATGTAATACATAAGGGAAAGAGATACATAGATGGCTTACAATCGCCACTTCACACAATTACATGAATAAAGCATTACATCAACCAGATACAATCAAGATCCGACTACGGAATCCAAAATAAAAGAAGACTACCCCAAATGCTACACAGATCCCCGATCATCCCAACTGGGCTCCACTACTGATCAACTAGAAACGGAACAACATAAAGGACAAGATCTTCATAGAGCTCCTCTTTGAGCTTGGTTGTGCCATCTACACGGTGTCCTCGGCACCTGCAAGCTGGTTTTGGAAGTATCTGTGAGTCACGGGGACTCAGCAATCTCACACCCTCGCGATCAAGACTATTTAAGCTTATGGGTAGGGTAAAAGGTATGAGGTGGAGCTGCAGCAAGCGACTAGCATATACGGTGGCTAACATACGCAAATGAGAGCGAGAAGAGAAGGCAAAGCACGGTCGAGAAACTATGATCAAGAAGTGATCCTAGAACAACCTACGTCAAGCATTACTCCAACACCGTGTTCACTTCCCGGACTCCGCCGGAAAGGGACCATCACGGTTACACACGCGGTGGATGTATTTTAATTAAGATCAACTTCAGATTTTCTACAACCGGACATTAACAAATTTCCATCTGCCCATAACCGCGGGCACGGCTTTCGAAAATTCAAATCCCTACAGGGGTGTCCCAACTTAGCCCATCACAAGCTCTCACGGTCAACGAAGGATATTCCTTCTCCCAAGACAATCCGATCAGGCTCGGCATCCCGGTTACAAGACATCCTCGACAATGGTAAAACAAGTCCAGCAACACCGCCCGAATGTGCCGACAAATCCCGATAGGAACTGCACATATCTCGTTCTCAGGGCACACTCAGATAGGTCAAGCTACGAGTAAAACCAGCCCTCGAGTTTCCCCGAGGTGGCCCCTCAGGCTGCCCGTTTCGGACCAACACTTAGAGAAGCACTGGCCGGGGGGGGGGGGGTTAAAATAAAGATGACCCTTGAGTCTGCAGAACCCAAGGGAAAGAAAAGGCTAGGTGGCGAATGGTAAAACCAATGTTGGGCATTGCTGGAGGAGTTTTATTCAAGGCGAACTATCAAGGGGTTCCCATTATAACCCAACCGTGTAAGGAACGCAAAATCCGGGAACATAACACCGATATGACGGAAACTAGGGCGGCAAGAGTGGAACAAAACACCAGGAATAAGGCCGAGCCTTCCACCCTTTACCAAGTATATAGATGCATTAATTAAATAAGAGATATTGTGATATCCCAACAAAATATCCATGTTCCAACAAGGAACAAACTCCAATCTTCACCTGCAACTAACAACGCTATAAGAGGGGCTGAGCAAAGCGGTAACATAGCCAAACAATGGTTTGCTAGGACAAGGTGGGTTAGAGGCTTGGCTTAACAATATGGGAGGCATGATAAGCAAGTGGTAGGTATCACGGCATAGGCATAGCAAAAGAGCGAACAACTAGCAAGCAAAGATAGAAGTGATTTCGAGGGTATGGTCATCTTGCCTGAAATCCCACAAGGAAGAAGAATGAGTCCATGAAGAAGACAAACAGACGAAGTCGAACGGATCCTCACAAACGCGACTTTATCGGAACTAACCCGAAGAAGCAACACCGGAAAGAAGCAAACAACATAATAAACAACCATCACCTCAACATGGCATGATGCACAACCAAGTATGATGCATGTCCGGTTTAAAGAGGCATGGCATGGCAATATGCACAATCAAAACTACAAGTTAAATGGAGCTCAATATGCAACGAGTTGCATATTGACGAAACACCACAACAATTATTTAGTTCTCTCTCATTTAGGTACCCAACAATATTAAATGTTGTTAAACATGGCAAGAGGTGAGGCATAACAAAACTACACCATCTAAACAATTTAAATGGGGCCGGATATAACAAACAACAAATCCGGTAAATCCCCATATGCATTAGCAATTTGAAGCAAACAACAATTTAAACCATTTTAAATGTTGTTATCATGATGCGGATGACATGTGCAAGTTTATGCAATTTTTATGAAAATGCTAACAAGAGCATATTATGAAGCATTTGTCATCGTGGCGGAAATGAAAGGGGTGCCATGGCAACGATAACGAAAATGGTGCCACGGCAACATACCGGTTCCGGTAACTCGATTGAGATACCGATGCAAAGGAGAAGTGTGCGGAAGCATGCAAAAGATGGTGGGATGATCCCGGTAACCGGGTTCCCACAGATTAGCGGCAGAAGAGGAGGACCGAGCAAGTGACAACTCGGGCATGGTGCAAACACGAGCATCTCGACATCGCAAGCATTCGGTCCACAGATCATCGTCTCGGTGGTTATACCTTTCGGAGTGTGCATTATCGGAACGGATCAAGTTCAAAGCGGAGAAGGGGAAGTAGACGTTCTCGGGATGTTCGTAGTGGAAGTAGTCGTTCTCGCATCCTCTTGGGTCGGCGGTAGAGGTTTTCGCGATCTCGACGAGGGTAGTGGTACATGTTTATTGAAGCACGAGTTTCCGAAGATGTTCGGGGTCACGGTGAGGAACTTGATACATCGTTGAACTGGGCGTCTGAGGAATCCCGCGTAGTCGCACACGAGTCGTAGTCGAACTTGATGGTTCCGTTACACGGTCCTTCGAAGATGGTAATGGTACACGTTTCCGTAGAAGGACTTGACGAATCCAAGTCACTTGGGGTCGACGGTAGTCAAACTTGAGGGTTTTTGTTCATGGGTCTTCGGCGTCGGGAATCGTTTTAGGCGCCGGGTGACGAAGTACTTGGCGTTCTTAGGATTCCGAAGAAGGCAGTAGAGGTACTTGGCGCTCCGGGTCTTGCGGGGTAGTCGAACTTGCTGATCCGAGGGGTACTTGGTGGTCCCGATCTTGGCGTCGGTAGATGTACATGTTGGTGGAAGTCAAACTTGGCGTATCCTAGGACTTCGGTGCTTCAGTGGTCGTACACACATTAGGAGAGGACTCGGCGTATCCATGTACTTGGCGGATGCATGCAGCAGTACAGGGCTGGCAGAGGCGACGCAGGGCCCACGCGAAAGGTTGAAACAGTCAACGGGCGAAGCTGGACTTGGTGCTGGCTCGTGGATCCATGTAGCGAGACAAGGCAGGGGTGCAGCGCGGCGGGACTGCAACGGCTTGACGCAAGCAGGGTGCCGCGGCTCCGAGAACGTGGGGGGGGGGGGGCGGCAGAGCCGCAGGGGAAGCCGCGATCCACCGGATCCTGGCAGAGCACGCCGGCGGTGACGTCATTCGGTGGAGAAGCACGGAGTGGCCACGACGATGGTGGCGCGGAAGGCGAAGCTGGCGAAGGAGCTTGAGCGCGCGGGTGCCATGGCGCTGAGCAACGAGCTACTGCTGCTCGATGCAGACAGAGGCAGCCAGGAGACGGAGTTGGAGGAGGACTGCGCTCCCACGGTTGAAGACGAAAGGCGACGGCGTGACACTCCAGTAGGCAGCAAGGCGCGGGGACGGCAGCGCATGGTCGCCGGCGCGATGCAGGGGCACGGCAGGGACCGATACAGGGGCGTGCTGGGAGAGGCTCGGTCGTCACCGACGGCTTGGAGAGGATTGAGCGCTGGGGCTCCTCCCCTGGTTCGATGTGGAAGAGAGGAGAGGGAGACGAGGGGAGGAAAGAGTGAGGGGATCGGCTCTGTCTCTGCGAGCGCGTGCGTGGGAGGCGAGGGAGTGAGATGGGATCGGGAGAGGGGTCGTTCCTCTCTCTCTGGCGGCGCTGGAGCGAAAGACAAGAGGGAGAGGGGGATCGAACACAGGTAGAGAGAGGGGGGTTCGCTCAGCGCTAGGGTTAGGAGGGGTGTGGGCTGCGGCTGGGCCTAGGTGGGCCGGCGCGGGAGGCCCGGTTTGGTGGAGGATTGGGCCTAGAGAGGCCTGGGTCTCTCTTCTCCCTTAAGACTCTTTTTAAAAAAGAAACCCTTCTAGGAATCAGAAAACCGCAAAGAAAGAAAGGAGAGAAAAGAAAGGATTAGAGGAAGGATTTGGGCACGCGGAATATTTTCCCGGACTCGCAAAAATATGCTTGTTCCAAGAAAATAGAAAAGGCCATGATAGAAATATTTAAATTCAAATCCATTTGAATTTAATTCAAAAGGTTGAACTAGGACAGGTTTTAGGAGTATCCAAAAATGTTTGGATTTTTGGTGGAGCTCAGGAAAAGCGATGAAAGAAATAATGGGTAAAGTTTGGAGGTGCAACTTGAAGCATAAGAGGCATGGAATTAAATTGCAAGTGTGTTATGGTGATTCCAAAGTTAATGGAATATTTACATATAGCTCCCTAATAATAGTAGGAGACTTAGAATATGTTTTAAAGAGAAGTCACCATGTGCATTTCCCTCAATTTAAACGGATCGAAGATCCATATGGTTTATTTAGAAGAGTTGCAAAAATTAATGACATGATGGCATGATGACATGATGCAATGCAAAAATAAAAGGAGCAAGCAAAAATGAAACACACAGAGAAACCCGGGAACCCTGGAAGGCAACTGAAGCTCCGGTCTTGGGGCGTTACAGCTTTGGTGCTGATTCTTTTTGCAGAAGATTAATAGACAAATTCCTCATGTCCACCAATTTATTTCATAATTTTGTGAGTAGCAGAAGTATGGTTAGTGTTCAGATCATTACAGACTGTTCTGTTTCTGACAGATTCTGTTTTCATTGCATAGTTTGCTTGTTTTCTAGTTTCTGTGTCTTATATTTCTCAATATAAATTGTAGAGATGATATGGTACAGTAGGAATTGTGCGAGAACAATTATGAACCTTGTCTTTTACAGTACCAAAGTGAATGGTCTACTCTTTATCATACTAACGTATCTCACGAAGTTCCGTTAAGTTTTGTGTGATTGAAGTTTTCAAGCTTTGGGTGAGATATCGATATGAGGAGAATAAGGAGTGGAAAGACCCTAAGATTGGGGATGCCCAAGGCACCCCAAGGTAATATTCAAGGAATAATCAAGCGCCTAAGCTTGGGGATGCCCCGGAAGGCATCCCCTCTTTCGTCTTCAAAACTGTCGGTATACCTTACTCGGAGCATATTTTTATTCGTCACATGGTATGTGTTTTGCTTGGAGCATATTTTAAATTTTACTTGCTGTTTGAATAAAATCATTGGATCTGAAATCTTAAATGAAAAAGAATCCTCCCATGGCTAGTTAATTATTTGACTACTCAGTATCCTTCACTCATATCTTTTTGGAGTAGTTTGTCATTTACTCACGTGCTTCACATATATCCTATGAGTAAATGGTTAAATGAATTGAATATCTTAAATCTGAATTTATATATGATTCATATGCTTATACCATGGGGAGTAATGACTTCACACAGAATAAGTATAGTTAGTAAACTTATTGAAAATTAGCAAACGTAGAATTGGTCACTTGAACAATTCATGAAAGAATATTGAAGGAAGAGAGATTTCACATATAAATATACTATCTTGGACATCTTTTGTAATTGTGAGCACTCATTAAAATATGACATGCTAAAAGGTTGATGTCGGACGAGGAAGACAACATAATCGGTTATGTTTTCTTATATCCGAAATAAAGTATATTGTCTTGGATCATCCAACATGTTGAGCTTGCTTTCCCCCCCTCATGCTAGCCAAATTCTTTGCACCAAGTAGAGATACTACTTGTGCTTCCAAACATTCCTTAAACCAGTTTTGCCATGAGAGTCCACCATACCTACCCATGGATTGAGTAAGATCCTTCAAGTAAGTTGTCATCGGTGCATGCAATAAAAATTGTCCTCTAAATATGTATGATCTATTAATGTGGAGAAAATAAGCTTTATACGATCTTGTGATGTGGAAGAAATAAAAGCGACAGACTGCATAATAAAGGTCCATATCACAAGTGGCAATATAAAGTGATGTTCTTTTGCATTAAGATTTTGTGCATCCAACCATAAAAGTGCATGACAACCTGTGCTTCCCTCTACGAAGGGCCTATCTTTTACTTTTATCTTCTACCCTTATGCAAGAGTCATGGTGATCTTCACCTTTCCTTTTTACATTTTATCCTTTGGCAAGCACATTGTGTTGGAAAGATCCTGATATATATATATCCAATTGGATGTAAGTTATCATGAACTATTATTGTTGACATTACCCTTGAGGTAAAAGGTTGGGAGGCGAATCTATAAGCCCCTATCTTTCTTTGTGTCCGATTAAAACTTTGAACCCATAAATATCACATGAGTGTTAGCAATTGTGAAAGACTAAATGATAGTTGAGTATGTGGAGTTTGCTAAATCAAAGCTCTGACATAGACCCTTCCTGAAAGTAAGATGAATTGCAATTTTTTGATGACTGAGAATATAGTTTTTTAGTTTCAAGAGATTTTATGATCTATACTTTAACATGTGAATAGCTTGTTACTTGATCATGAAAAGTTTTATGAAAATGAGCTACTGTTATGATATATAATGATGCTAGAAAAAGTGATTGGAACTATCATTGATGAAACTTATGCACTTGCTAGCATTCACACTTCATAAATTATTTCTTTTATCATTTACCTACTCGAGGACGAGCAGGAATTAAGCTTGGGGATGCTGATACGTGTCCAACATATCTATAATTTATGAAGTGTTCATGCTATTATATTATCAACCTTGGATGTTTTATATGCATTTATATGCTATTTTATATGGTTTTTGGGACTAACCTATTAACCTAGAGCCCAGTGCCAGTTTCTGTTTTTTCCTTGTTTTTGAGTTCTAAAGAAAAGGAATATCAAATAGAGTCAATTTGACGTGCCAATTTTTGACGATTTTTTATGGACCAAAAGAAGACCCTGGAGTAAAAGAGTTGGGCCAGAAGAGTCACAGGGGGTCCACGAGGGTGGGGGATGCGCCCACCCCCCAAGCACGTGGGCCTGCCTCGTGGACGACTCGGGCACCTTCTTGATGTGAGACTGACGCCAAAAATTCCTATAAATACATAAACCTCGAGAAAATAACCTAGATCGGGAGTTCCGTCGCCAGAAGCCTCCGTAGCCACCGAAAACCAATCTAGGCCCTCTCTGGCACCCTGCCGGAGGGGGCCATCATCACCGGAGGGCATGGAGGAGGATCCCGGAGGGGCCATCATCACCATGAAGGCCAAGGACCAAAGGAGGAACCTCTCCCCATCCAGGGGGCATGGAGGAGGAAGCACAAGGGGGAGAACCTCTCCTCCTCTCTCTCGGTGGCACCGGAGTGCCATCGGGAGGGGAATCATCACCGCGGTGATTGTCTTCATCAACATCACCATCATCATCACCATCCTCATCTATTTTACGCGGTCCACTCTCCCGCACCCCGCTGTAATCCCTACTTGAACATGGTGCTTTATGTCACATATTATGATCCAATGATGTGTTGCAATCCTATGATGTTTTGACTAGATATCCTTTGTCTTTGGGTTGATTGATGATCTAGATTGGTATGAGTTGTATGTTTTACTTTGGTGTTGTCCTATGGTGCCCTCCATGTCGCGCAAGCGTGAGGGATTCCCGCTGTAGGGTGTTGCAATACGTTCATGATTCGCTTATAGTGGGTTGGTGAGTGACTGAAACACAAACCCGAGTAAGGGGGTTGTTGCGTATGGGAATAAAGAGGACTTGATGCTTTAATGCTATGGTTGGGTTTTTACCTTAATGGTCTTTAGTAGTTGCGGATGCTTGCTAGAGTTCCAATCATAAGTGCATATGATCCAAGTAGAGAAAGTATGTTAGCTTATGCCTCTCCCTCATATGAAACTGCAATAGTGATTACCGGTCTTGTTAACAATTGCATAGGACAATTCCGCACACCGATCCACCATTATTCCACACTCGCTATTTATAATATTTAGTAATATATTCTAACTTTATGATAACAACACCTACTTTCTTATTTTAGCTCTCCGATATCATGCAAAGTTATCCACTTCATACCCACAACATAGTTTTATTTCTCGTTGCTAGTTGGAAGCAAAAGTTCGGTGTACGTAGAGTCGTATCAGTGGCAGATAGGGCTTGAGAGAATATTGATCTTACCTTTAGCTCCTTGTGGGTTCAACACTCCATACTTATCACTTCCACCTTTGGAAATTGCTACGATGATTCCCTGCACTTGGGGATTATCAACAGCTTTACTACCCAATGGGTTGACTGCAATTGACTTAGCCCGTTGCTGGGTCTCGTGGACAATTCTTCCTTTAATATGTTGCCCCAGCTTAATGTGTGACTATTCAGGCGAGTCAGATGACCCTCACCAGTATAACTCCGATAACTTTTCTGCTGAGGAGATATTTCAAACTGTGAATTGATGCGTCTCCAATGTATCTATAATTTTTTATTGTTCCATGCTAGTATATTACCTATTTTGGATGTTTTATATGCATTAATATGCTATTAGATATTAATTTTGGGACTAACCTATTAACCTAGAGCCCAGTGCCAGTTCCTCTTTTTTCCTTGTTTTTGAGTTTTGCAGAAAAGGAATACCAAATGGAGTCCAAACGGAATGAAACCTTCGCGATGATTTTTCTTGGACTAGAAGACAACTAGGAGACTTGGAGATGAAGTCGGAGGATCCACGAGGCGGCCACAAGGACGGAGGGCGCGCCCCCACCCTTGTGCCCCCCGTGACCCTCCTGACCTAATTCTTTCGCCTATATATTCCCAAATACCCCCAAACCACTAGAGGCATCCACGAAAACACTTTTCCACCGCCGCAACCTTATGTACCCGTGAGATCCCATCTAGGGACCTTTTCCGGCACCCTGCCGGAGGGGGATTCGATCACGGAGGGCTTCTACATCAACTCTATTGCCCTTCCGATGAAGAGTGCGTAGTTTACCACAGACCTACGGGTCCATAGCTAGTAGCTAGATGGCTTCTTATCTCTCTTGATTCTCAATACCATGTTCCCCTCGATGTTCTTAGAGATCTATTCGATGTAATACTTTTTTGCAGTGTGTTTGCCGAGATCTGATGAATTGTGGATTTGTGAACAGCTTATCTATGAATAGTATTTGAAACTTCTCTGAATTCTTTTATGCATGATTTGATATCTTTGTAATTCTCTCCGAACTATCGGTTTGGTTTGACCAACTAGATTGGTTTTTCTTGCAATGGGAGAAGTGCTTAGCTTTGGGCTCAATCTTGCGGTGTCCTTTCCCAGTGACAGTAGGGGTAGCAAGGCACATATTATATTGTTGCCATCAAGGATAAAAAGATGGGGTTTTCATCATATTGCTTGAGTTAATTACTCTACATCATGTCATCTTACTTAATGCATTACTCTATTCTTTACGAACTTAATACTCTAGATGCATGCTAGATAGCGGTCGATGTGTGGAGTAATAGTAGTAGATGTAGAATCATTTCGGTCTACTTGACACAGACGTGATGCCTATATTCATGATCGTTGCCTGAGATATCATCATAACTTGCACTTTTCTATCAATTGCTCGGCAGTAATTTGTTCACCCACCGTATTCTTTGCTATCTTGAGTGAAGCCTCTAGTGAAACCTATGGCCCCCGGGTGTATTTTCCATCATATTAGTTTCTATTTTTCATCTTACAAGTTTTCGATCTACAATTTTAGTTTCTGATCTACTATTTTTGCAATCTTTTACTTTCCGATCTATAAACCAATAATACCAAAAATATTTACTTTACCGTTTATCTATCTCTATCAGATCCCACTTTTGCAAGTAACTGTGAAGGGATTGACAATCCCTTTATCGCATTGGGTGCAAGTTGTTTGATTGGTTGAGCGGGTATTAGGTGATTTGTGCATTGTCTCCTATTGGATTGATACATTGGTTCTCAAACCGAGGGAAATACTTATATCTACTTTGCTGCATCACCCTTTCCTCTTCAAGGGAAAAACCAACACAAGCTCAAGAAGTAGCAGGAATAATTTCTGGCACCGTTGCCAGGGAGATTTACGCCAAGTCAAGACATACCAAGTACCCATCATAAACTCTCATCTCTTGCATTACATTATTCGCCATTCACCTCTCGTTCTCCTCTCCCTCACTTCTAAAATGATTTTCGAAAAGAGTTGCCTTTTCTTTCACCCTTCTTTCACTCAATTTTATGTTTGCTTGTGTTTCCATGTGCCTTCTATTTTGCTTGCATCTTTGCTTGCTAAAAATCTATTGATATGGATCCACTCAAAGTTTTCTACTTGGATCATCTTCGATGCATATGCGCTCGTGCTGAAACCCCAACAAGGTTAGTTGAGGGAAAAACTTTAGATGAGCATGCTCATTTTGTGCGTCATCATTTATCTGAAAAAGGGGAGATCTTATGGAATCAAATAAATTGTTTGCTATGCTATGCTTGGAATCTTTGTGAAATTTGTGATTTTACTTGTTGCTCGAAGAACCCTAAAAAACACCTGCCCTACCTATGCGAGTTTAATGATAATGAAATATTATCTTCTTATGAAAAGGGTGTTTACAGTTACTATGATATCGGACAAATTGAAGAATTTGTTGCTTTTAAGGGTGCTTATGAAGTTGCTTCTTTGATTGAAAAGTATGATATTACTCTCTACAAATCTGAAAATTTTGACATACTTAAATATTGCTCTGAAAACTATGCTCACAATGCCTATGTCAAAGAATTTATTGAGAGAATGACCGTTGCTTTGGAAGAAAATAATGCTATGCATGAATCTGTAGATAATTATGATTCCAATGATTTGATTGAGATACCTCCCTTGATGAGTATGATGCTTGCTATTTTTGTGGCCATGATGCCAATATTTTATGGATATGAATTTTCTATAGTCCCTTATGTTAAACACGAGATTGTTGTTATTGCACCCATACTTGATAGTTCCTTGAATCTAAAGCGTGATTGCAATGATGTTATTATAAATTCTATTAATGTCAATTGTGCTAACGATATGCAAAACCCCAAGCTTGGGGATGCTAGTTTTGCTATCTCCTCTACTTATTGCAATGATCATGATTGGGGTGATAATGCTTCTTTTGATCTTGAAAATTTAGTTAAGCCTCATGATGAATATGTTTGCTATAATATTGAAAGTGGGTTTGGAAGAGTGTCAAATTTAGGAAATAATGATCCCACTACTTTGGAGATTGATAAGTCTTATGATTTTTTTTATAAAAGTGGGTTCGGAGAGGTCATGACTTTATTTTATGGTAATCCCACTATTTTAGAAGAGTATCAACTTTGCATGCATGTGGATGATGTTGAGAACATTTTATTTGATAGATATATTGTTGAATTTGATTATGATCCTACATGTAATTATTATGAGAGAGGAAAATATGGTTGTAGAAATTTTCATTTTACTAAATTACCTCTCATTATGTCGAGATTGCTATTGTTCATTTTTTCTTTCTTGCATATGCTAGTTTTTGCTTGCCTTGATAATTTGTTTGCTTATAAGATGCCTATGCATAGGAAGTATGTTAGACACAGATGTGTTTTTCACATGCTACATGATGCTCTCTTCGTTTTTCAATTACTATTTTTCATATGAGCATCATTTAAATCTCAATGCCTAGCTAAAAGGCTTTAAACAAAAGCGCTTGTTGGGAGACAAACAAATATATTTCCTTTCTGTTTTTGAATAAATAATTCATCTAGCTTATGGTTAGATGTGGCTTTGTGTTTTAATTAGTGTTTGTGACAAGTAAGACCTTTGGGATGACTTACGGTGATAGTTGATTTGATCTTGCTGAAAAACAGAAACTTTTGCGCTCAGGAAAACAATTCTCATTCTAAACAGGAGCGTGATAAAATACTGATTTTTTGCAGAAGATTAGTAAACAAATTTATTAGGTTTTCCTATTTTTTCAGAATTTTTTGAGTTACATAAGTATTATAGAGTTATAGATTGTACAAATTGTTCTGTTTTTGATAGATTCTATTTTCTACGTGTTGTTTGCTTATTTTGATGATTCTATGAGTAGTATCGGGGGGTATGAACCATGGAAAAATTGTAATACAGTACATATTACACCAATATAAATAAAGAATGAGTTCACAATAGTACTAAAAGTGGTGATTTGTTTTCTTATACTAACGAAGCTTATGAGATTTTCTGCTGAGTTTTGTGTTGTGAAGTTTTCAAGTTTTGGGGAAGGATTTGATGGACTATGGAATAACGAGTGGTAAGAGCATAAGCTTGGGGATGTCCAAGGCACCCCATGGTAATATTCAAGGACGACTAAGAGCCTAAGCTTGGGGATGCCCCGGAAGGCATCCCCTCTTTCGTCTTCGTCTATCGGTAACTTTACTTGAGGCTATATTTTTATGCACCACATGATATGTGTTTTGCTTGGAGCGTCTTGTATGATTTGAGTCTTTGCTTTTTAGTTTGCCACAATCATCCTTGCTGTACACACCTTTTTAAAGGGACATGCATGAATTGTGATTTATTAGAATACTCTATGTGTTCCACTTATATCTTTTGAGCTAGGCGATTTTGCTCTAGTGCTTCACTTATATCTTTTTAGAGCACGACGGTGGCTTTATTTTATAGAAATCATTGAACTCTCATGATTCACTTATATTATTTTGAGAGTATTTAAACAGCATGGTAATTTGCTTTGGTTATAAATTTAGTCCTAATATGATAGGCATCCAAGAGGGATATAATAAAAACTTTCATATAAAGTGCATTGAATACTATGAGAAATTTGATTCCTTATGATTGTTTTGAGATATAAAGATGGTGCTATTAGAGTCATGCTAGTGAGTAACTGTGAATCTGAGAAATACTCGTGTTAAGGTTTGTGAGTCCCGTAGCATGCACGTATGGTGGACCGTTATGTAGCGAAGTTGGAGCATGAGATATTTTTTTATTGTCTTCCTTATGAGTGGCGGTCGGGGACGAGTGATGGTCTTTTCCTACCAATCTACCCCCTAGGAGCATGCGCGTAGTACTTTGTTTCGATGACTAATAGATTTTTGAAGTAAGTATGTGAGTTCTTGATGACTAATGTTGAGTCCATGGATTATACACACTCTCACCCTTCCACCAATTCTAGCCTCTCTAGTGCCGCGCAACTTTCTCCGGTACCTTAAACACACCATATACCTTCCTCAAAACAGCCACCATACCTACCTATTATGGCATTTCCATAGCCATTCTGAGATATATTGCCATGCAACTTTCTACCGTTCCGTTTATTATGACGCACTTCATCATTGTCATATTGTTTTGCATGATCATGTAGTTGACATCGTATTTGTGGCAAAGCCACCTTTCATAATTTTTTATACATGTCGCTCTTGAGTCATTGCACATCCTGGTATACCGCCGGAGGCATTCATATAGAGTCTTACTTTATTCTAGTATCGAGTTGTAATTTTTGAGTTGTAAGTAAATAGAAGTGTGATATCATTATTAGAACATTGTCCCATGTGAGGAAAAAAAGAGGCCAAAAGAGTCTCCAAAAAAGAGAGAAAAGAGTCTCCCAAAAAATGAGAATGGAGAATAAAAAATGAGAGGGGGGGGGCAATGTTACTATCCTTTTTCCATACTTGTGCTTCGAAGTAGCACCATGATCTTCATGATAGAGAGTCTCCTATGTTGTCACTTTCACATGCTAGTGGGAATTTTTCATTATAGAACTTGGCTTGTATATTCCAATGATGGGCTTCCTCAAATTTCCCTAGGTCTTCATGAGCAAGCAAGTTGGATGCACACCCACTTAGTTTTCTTTTTGAGCTTTCATAAACTTATAGCTCTAGTGCATCCGTTGATGGTAATCCCTACTCACTCACATTGATATCTATTGATGGGCATCTCCATAGCCCGTTGATACGCCTAGTTGATGTGAGACTATCTCCCTCTTTTTGTCTTCTCCACAACCACCATATTCTATTCCACCTATAGTGCTATGTCCATGGCTCACGCTCATGAATTGCGTGAAAGTTGAAAAGGTTTGAGAACATAGAAAGTATGAAACAATTGCTTGGCTTGTCATCGGGGTTGTGCATGATTTGAATATTTTGTGTGATGAAGATGGAGCATAGCTAGACTATATGATTTTGTAGGGATAAGCTTTCTTTGGCCATGTTATTTTGAGAAGACATAATTGCCTTCTTAGTATGCTTGATGTATCATTGTTTTTATGTTAATATTAAACTTTTGTTTTGAATCTTATGGATCTGGACATTCATGCTACAATATATAAAATTACACGAATAAATATGTTAGGTAGCATTCCACATCAAAAATTCTGTTTTTATCATTTACCTACTCGAGGATGAGCATGAATTAAGCTCGGGGATGCTTGATACGTCTCCAACGTATCTATAACTTTTGATTGTTCCATGCTATTATATTATCTGTTTTGGATGTTTTATATGCATTAATATGCTATTTTATATTATTTTTGGGACTAAACTATTAACCTAGATGAAGGAAATATGCCCTAGAGGCAATAATAAAGTTGTTATTTATATTTCCTTATATCATGATAAATGTTTATTATTCATGCTAGAATTGTATTAACCGGAAACTTAGTACATGTGTGAATACATAGACAAACAGAGTGTCACTAGTATGCCTCTACTTGACTAGCTCGTTAATCAAAGATGGTTCAGTTTCCTAGCCATGGACAAAGAGTTGTCATTTGATGAACGGGATCACATCATTAGAGAATGATGTGATTGACTTGACCCATCCATGAGCTTAGCACGATGATCGTTTAGTTTATTGCTATTGCTTTCTCCATAACTTATACATGTTCCTATGACTATGAGATTATGCAACTCCCGAATACCGAAGGAACACTTAGTGTGCTATCAAACGTCACAATGTAACTGGGTGACTATAAAGATGCTCTATAGGTGTCTCCGATGGTGTTTGTTGAGTTGGCATAGATCAAGATTAGGATTTGTCACTCCGTGTATCGGAGAGGTATCTCTGGGCCCTCTTGGTAATGCACATTATGATGTCTACTACACAACCTTCTTCTTGTAGACGTTGTTGGGCCTGCAAGTGCAGAGGTTTGTAGGACAGTAGCAAATTTCCCTCAAGTGGATGACCTAAGGTTTATCAATCCGTGGGAGGCGTAGGATGAAGATGGTCTTTCTCAAACAACCCTGCAACCAAATAACAAAGAGTCTCTTGTGTCCCCAACGCACCAAATACAATGGTAAATTGTATAGGTGCACTAGTTCGGTGATGATATGGTGATACAAGTGCAATATGAATGATAGATATGGGTTTTTGTAATCTGAAAATATAAAACATCAAGGTAACTAATGATAAAAGTGAGCATAAACGGTATTGCAATGCATTGAAACAAGGCCTTGGGTTCATACTTTCAATAGTGCAAGTTCTCTCAACAATAATAACATAATTGCATCATATAAGTATCCCTCAACATCCAACAAAGAGTCACTCCACAGTCACTAATCTATCCTAGAGTTCGTACTAGAATAAGACCTTAAGACACAAATCAATCAAAACCCTAATGTCACCTAGAAACTCCAATGTCACCTCAAGTATCCGTGGGTATGATTCTACGATATGCATCACACAATCTCAGATTCATCAATTCAACCAACACAAAGAACTTCAAAGAGTGCCCCAAAGTTTCTACCAGAGAGTCAAGACTAAAACGTGTGCCAACCCCTATGCATAAGTTCACAAGGTCACGGAACTCGCACATTGATCACCAAAACATACATCAAGTGGATCACGTGAATATCCCATTGTCACCACAGATAAGCACATCACTACCAAAAAAGACACGTCCGTGACATTTTGGGCCAAACGAATTTTTTTCCTTTCATACATATGACACTTCTATGACGATAATTGTGACAAAACCCGGTATCATCATAGATGTGGTGGGCTCCTACTTCTATGACAAAAAATCATGACAGAAAATGGGCTTTTCGTCCTCGGCGGGCCGGAGACGCAGCTGCATGACATTCTTTGGGCCATCCATGACGGAAAAAACCATGGTAGAAGCGAGGGGGAGGAAAATTTTGGGGAGTTCCCGGTTATGGTGGGAGGTCGGGGGCCGAGCGATGCGCGTTTCTCTTGTACACGTACGCACGTGTGTGCGCGGCGTTGGCTCTAACTGAACCCGAGCGAGGCGTTGGGCTCTAACTGAACCCGAGCGATTGCACTGCAGGCTACGCATTACTGAACCCAAGCGATCGATCGATGGCTGTTAACTGAACCCGATCGAGTGATTCCTTCGCTACTGCTGCTAACTGAAGCCGATCAATGGGATGAACAGTGAGCGTTGCGGGGGGGGGGGGGGGGGGGGGGGGGGGGGGGGGGGGGGTTGGATGAATAGTGAGCGGTGGCATTGCCTCTGGATGAACATGACCCCGTGGTGTGGTGGAGGGCTGGATAAACAGTAGACGGTGGAGGGGTGCCCATGGAGGGGTGGATGAACAGGACCCCGTGGTGTGGAGGGATGGATGAACACTAGACGGTGGAGGGGTGGTTGAACAGGACCCTGTGGTGTGGAGGGCTGGATGAACAGTAGATGGTGGAGGGGTGCCCGTGGAGGGGTGGTTGAACAGGACCCCGTGGTGTGGAGGGCTGGATGAACAGTAGACGGTGGAGGGCTGGATGAACAGTAGCCGGTGGAGTAGCGCGTGGTGGACGCTGGATTAACAGGAGCCCGTGGAGGTTGGATGAACAGGAGCCCGTGGAGGCTGGAGGAGGTCGACGGTGGAGATGAACAGTATTTCGTGGAGTCCCGTTTTGCGGTATGCCACACCCCTCCCGATGAACAGGACCCCCGTTTCGACCGTAGCGCTCCAACACAAGTCTGTTTCGTCCGTTTTGCGGTACGCCACACCCCTCCCGATCAACAGGACCCCCGTTTCGACCGTAGGAGGTCCGTTTCCTCCGTTTTGCGGTACGCCAGACCCCTCCAGATGAACAGGATCCCGTTTCGAACGTGGCCGGTCGAACACAAGGCCGTTTCCTCCGTTCTGCGGTACGCCAGGCCTCGTTTCCATCGCCTGTTCCGTCCAAGCCCTCCCGATGAACACGACGCATTCCGTTGCCTCCCCATGAACGCGACGCATTCCATTGCCTCCCCATGAACATGACGACGACGCTGTTTCTCCGTTCCGACCCAGCCATGTACACGAGCCCTGGCCATATGTATGCACGGGTAGGCGTTCGAGACCCCGCCCGTATGTACACATACGTGGCCATATTTTCTTTCCTGCACCCTGGCCGCTGTACGTACGTGTAAATGCTACGTGCGCACCTCTACTACGACACGTGCGCGCCTCTACATCGACCAGTATGTACGTACACGTTCGCGACCAGAATGACAACGCTACGTACACTTCGACCAGGTGGGTCCCGACTGTCACGCACTTCCTTGCCTGCGAAGATGTAGCTGGTCGGTCCCAGCAGTTAGGGGGCGAATCGTTTTTTTTGCCCGGACGCACTTCCTTCCGTGCGAAGATGTAGCTGGTGGGTCCCAGCAGTCAGGGGGAAACATTTTTTTCGCGAAATACAGTGGCCCGTCCGGTGGGTCCCAGCTGTCACGTGGAGGAATCATTATTTTCCGCGTAATAAGGAGGCACTTCCTTGCTGCGGCTGTGGACCCAGCTGTCAGCCTCTCGACGTACAGTCCACGTCCGATGGAAGTCGTTCCTTGACCACGTTGACCACGCCGCGCCGAGAGCACCAGGGCGGTGGACGACGGCGAGGCCTAGGAAGGGGACGACACGGAGGTAGGGAAGACTCGGCAGTTGTTTCCCACGCGGAGGGGAGTATGACTGTACTAGGGTTTACTGGTTCGTCTGCCGTCGTCGGAGAATAACAGCAGGTGTGGGTGAGTAGAGGGATAGCTAGGCCAGCGATGGGAGTACGATCGGGCGGTGAGGCCTGCGCGGCAGCACAGCCGACCGCGAGGAGGAGGGAGCAGGCAGTCCCGCCGGCGCTTGTTTGAGCGGCTAGAGCAGGAAGAGCAGAGATTGAAGAAGCACGATGGCCGTTGGATGGACATCCAATAGTCAGTGCTTGTGTGTCAACCTTTTTTTAGGAAAGCCTCAAATCTGTGGAAAACAACATACAACCCATCTGCCATTATTTCTAATAATTTACAGCCCATTTGCTAATTCTTAAGGTTTTTTTGGAGCCCATATTCTTTTCGTTAGCATTACAGCCCATATTGTGGCAATGGTTAAAAAATTATACGAAATTTTGCATATTTCGGTGCGGTCCGAACTGTTTTTAATCCCGAAATTTCGACTCACATTCAAACTGATTTTAAAAATAAATGTATATCAATATAAAATCCAACAAATTCTCCACACATAAAAATTAATGTAATTTAAAATCTTGAAATGAAAAAAAAGATATTTGAAACTAATTGCCGGTTTGATGTGTTTTAAAAATGAACAACCCATTTCTCATTACTGATGGGCCATTTTCTCGGCCAGCCGAATGAAAGCTCTCCTTGTCTTGAAAGATTTGTATCCTAACAGGCCTGACAAAGCGACTTACTTGGCAAATCACAAAAAAACTGGGCTGTGGCCGTGGACCCAGCTGTCAGCCTCTCCACGTACAGTACTCTTCCGAAGGAAGTCGTTCCTTGACCACGTTGACCACGCCGCGCGGAGAGCACCACGGTGGTGGACGACGGTGAGGCCTAGGAAGGGGACGACGCGGCAGTGGAAGCCCGCGCGGAGAGGACTACGAGGGTTCACTGGTTCGTCTGCAGTGTGAGGCTGCCGTCGCCGCAGGGCCTGGCCAACGGTGGGAATAGTAGGGGTCAGTGAGGCCTCTACGGTAGCACAGCCGGCCACGGGAGGCAGGAGCATGCGGCACGACCGACGCTGCTTTGGGCGGCTGGAGCAAGAAGACCAAAGGTTGAAGAAGCACTACGGCCGTTGGATGGACATCGTATGGTCACTGGAGCTAGAATCGTTCATATTGACTAAGTTGACAAACCCCTTTGTCCCCGTCAACTTAGTAGGCCCACAAGTCAGCCTCCCAGCAAGGTGGGTCCCAGCTAGCCGGGGGAGTATTCATTTTTTGTGCGTAATAAGGAGGCACTTCCGGTGGGTCCGAGCTGACAGCGGGGGGAACGTTTTTTTCACGAAATACGGTGGCCCGTTCGGTGGGTCCCAGCAGTCATGGGGAAATGATTTTTTTCGCAAAATACTGGTGGCCCGTCCGGTGGGTCCCTGCTGTCAGGTGGAGGAATAATTATTTTCTGCGTAATAAGGAGGCACTTCCTTGCGGCTGACATGGACCCAGCTGTCAGCCTCTCCACGTACAGTACTCTTCCGATGGAAGTCGGTAGTTGACCACGTTGACCACGCCGCGCCGAGAGCACCAGGTCGATGGACGATGGCGAGGACTAGGAAGGGGATGACTCGGAGCCGGGGAAGACGCAACAGTGGATGCCCACGCGAAGAGGAGTACGAGGGTTCACTGGTTTGACTGCGGTGTGAGGCTGCTGTCGCCGCAGAATAACAGAGGGTGTGGGTGAGTAGAGGGATGGCCTGGCCAGCGGTGGGAGTAGTAGGGGGCGGTGAGGCCTCTGTGACATCACATCCGGCCACGGGAGGCAGGAGCACACGACACGACCGGCGCTGGTTTGGGCAATTGGAGCAAGAAGACCAGAGGTTGAAGAAGCACTACAGCCGTTTGATGAACATCGTACGGTAACAGGAGCTAGAATCATTCATATTGACTAAGTTGACAAAGCCCTCCGTCCCCATCAACTTGGTAGGCCCACAAGTCAGCCTCCCGCTATGCTGGGTTCCAGCTGGCAGGGGGGATATTCATTTTTTGTGCGTAATAAGGAGGCACTTCTTTGCGTGCGAAGATAGCTGGTGGGTCCGACATGTCAGTGGGGGGAACTTTATTTCACGAAATACAGAGGCCCTTCCGGTGGGTCCCAGATGTCAGGTGGAGGAATCATTATTTTGCACGTAATAAGAAGGCATTTCCTTGTGTGCGGCCGTGGACCCAGCTGTCAGCCTCTCCATGCACAATCTACTTCCAATGGCGTCGTTCGTTGACCACGTTGACCATGCCGCGCCGAGCGCATCCAAGGTGGTGGACGATAGCGAGGCCCCGGTCAGCAACGAGCCGGGGATGGGAAGACGCGGGAGTAGAGTCGCAGACAGAGAGGTGTACGAGGGTTAACTGGTTCTAGTGCGGTGTGGTTCAGCAGTTGGTGGAGAAGAACAGGAGGTGTGGAGGGGTGGAGGGATGGCCTGGCCAACGGTGGAGTAGCGCTTCATAGCGAAGCGTGCTAAGCAGAGCTGCTAGCAGCAGGAGGCGGGAGGTGGTCCCGACGGCGCTGGAGGAAGAAGACGAGAGATTGAAGATGGATGCCGGTCGTTGGATGTAAATCCAATGGCTAACATGTCAGAATCATTTGTTGACTAAATTGACAACGACTTGCATTGGCTTCGACCTATTGGCCCACATTTCAGCCTCCAAAATTGTGGCACGTATTCAACCCATTTTTTCAGAATTTATAGTCTTTTTTTGCGTGGTAGAATTTACAGTCAATTTGATCTTTTTTTTGAATTACAGCCATTAGCTGGGCTGGGTGAACAAATAATGTAGCGTCCATGCGGCCCATTTATTTTATTTCCTAAAAAATTACAGCCCATTTGCACTTTCTCGAAATACATGATTTTGCTGGGCTGATTCTAACTATAATGTTGGTTGGGCCAGCAATGTTATCAAAAAATAAAAAGGGCCTGAGCATTTTGTTATAAATATATTTAAATAATAAGTGATATTATTACATTCGTCCTTAAATCTTACCAAGCTTTTGTACACAATCACTAGGATTTTCGTGCCAAAACAATCCAGGATTTTATTTGTTAAGAAATTATTCTTATAAGTTAATAAGATGTGGGATATTGTTTTCTTACATATGTAAGTATCTGTTAAATATATGATGACAATAAAAATAATATATAATAACATATACATTTTTTAGAAAAACAGGGAGCATCTCCCCGGTTCCATTGCCGAGAACGAAACCACAACATATTCTGATACAGCAGCTCAAAGAGCAGTTCGAAAGAAAAGGTAGAAAAGCTACAAACTAGGGGGGGTGGATGAACAAGTTCTCTGAATAACACAAATCACCCGAGCGGTGCCAAAGGCAGAGCGGATAGAGCACTCAAATGACACAAGGAGGGTCCATCGATGCCTTCATGGTCTTCAGCCGAGGGGCCGTGTCAGCCTGCAGCGACCAGTAATCAAGCGGAGACACCGGGCTGGAAGGCGTAGCATGGTGGATGTCCCTATTTTTCGGCGCCAGGTGCCCATCATCTTCATCAGAGATCTTGAGACGAGCCCACGGGTCCAACCCCAGAGCAGGTCGAGCCTTGTTCAGCCACAAGTGATCGCCAACGGTTTCTGGAGGGATCTTGTTAGGGTTCCCACGAAGCTCATCAACTTGTCCTTGTCCGATCCGGAGGAGAGAATCGCCCAGTTCCTCACCATGTTCCTGATCAACCTCAAGACCTGCGGAATGGAAATCCAGGAGGTGTTACTGAAAATCATAGCATTTCTATATTTCCAGAGGTACCAAAGGACAACTGAGCTAACAGTGTTTAAAACTGAGCACTTTTTGGTAGCAATCGAGAATCTGGCGACAGATTCGAAGGATGAGCCAATCTGACTAGAGAAATATTCCTCAATGTGGGCCCAGAGATGTTTAGCAACTATACATTCAAAAAATAGGTGAGAACAAGACTCTTGTTCCAAGCAGTAAACACAATCAAGGGGTTTGATGATGTGTCTCTTCCTAAGGTTATCCCTAGTCATTAATTTGTTTTTGGAGAGAAGCCAGAGAAATACATGAATTTTAGGGGGAACTCTCAATTTCCAGACAACAGGGATAAACACGGGTTGAACCCCTCTAAAGTTGATAATATGATAGAGGGAGCTGGAGGAATACTTCCCCTTATTGTTCAGCTACCAAATCAGGGCATCCGGCTCAGCAGTAAAGGTAATGCTTTTGGCAATTTCCTCCAACTGGAACCATTGTTCCATGAGACTATCACTAAAGTTCCTTTTAAAAGAGAGTTTTAGGCATTGACCGTCCCAAACTTCATTGACACTTTTGTTAAGCTCATTGCAGATAGAGTAAATAGGCCAAAATTGGACTGCTAGGGGGGATGTGCCAAACCAAGTATCTTCCCAGAACCTGGTTCTGCTCCCATCCCCTATGTTCCATCTGTAGCCAAATTTCACAGCATGCATAATAGATTTTAATCCTTTCCAGAATCTAGAGGTCTTAGGGTTGGAGGAAGGGACAAAAATATTAAGTTTATTTCCTAGGTATTTATGGGCAATAAGAAGCTTCCAGGGTTTCAGGTCTTCCTCATAGAATCTTTTAATCCAAGACCCTAGAAGACAGATGTTAATTTCTTGGAGGTTAGGTATGCCTAGGCCTCCAAATCTTTTTTCATAGAGACTAGGGCCCAATTAGCAAGGTGTAGCTTCCTATTTCCCTCAAAATCATTCCACAAGCAATGAGACATCTGAGAATTGATGAAGTTCACTGCCCATTTAGGGAACTTGAAGAAGGAGATGAGATACACTGGAATGCTAGCCAAACAAGCTTATATGAGGATCAATCTACCTCTGTAAGAGAGAAGTTTGCCCCTCCACCCAGCAATCCTTTTAATGATTTTATCCAGAAGGGGTTGGATATCCTCTCTCCTCAGTTTATCATAGCGGAGAGGGATACCTAGGTACTTAATGGGGAAGTTACCTTTATTACAGACTAGAATAGAGAGGAAGTCAGCTAACTCCTGATCATCCATGTTGATAGGGATGAGTTCACTTTTAGATGAGTTGATTCTCATGCCTGAGACTTGTTCAAACCAGGTTAGAACAGTTTTCAGATTGCTATCATGTGTGGAGTCATTGTCTAAGAAAAGGATGGTATCATATGCATATTGAAGGCAGATGATGCCACCAGGGCAGACCTCAGGACAGAGCCCTGCAATCAGACTATGATCAGCAGCTTTGCTCAGCATTTTAGTAAGAACACTCACTACTAAATTAAACAAAAGCGGGGAGATGGGGTCACCTTGCCTAAGGCCTTTACCAGCAAGGAAAAAAAATCACTTTCACAGTTATTTAACTTGACCCCAACAGACCCCCCCATGAGTAAGTTGCTGGATCCAACTCTCCTCTATGAAAGGCTTGGAAAAGATCTAAGAGATCATTTTTCACCAAGTCCCAAAAATGTTGGTAAAACAAGAAGGGAATCCCATCAGGACCAGGAGCCCCATCAGAATAAGAGCTAAAAATGGCTTCCTTCACCTCTGTCTCTGAAAAAGGGGCTTCTAGCAGCTCATTTTCAGCAGGAGAGACTTTTTGAGAAGCAGAGAAAAATTGTTTTGTATAGAGAACCCAGAAGGATTTTCTTTCTTAAACAGGTCTTTGTAGAAGTCACTAGCCACTTTCAGCATCTCATCTATCTCAGTAACATGGCCATTAGGGCCATCAAGGGAGTGAATGAGGGTTTTCCTCCTCCTCTGGTTAGCTACTGCATGGAAGTAAGCAGTATTTCTATCACCCTCCTTAATGTTCCTATCTCTAGACCTTTGTTTGGCTTTGATTTCTTCTTGAAGCCAAATTTTCTTGAGCTCTCCATGGACAAAGTTTAATCTATTAGTCTCAGCCTCAGAGAGGTCAGTGGTTTATGCCTTAATATCTAGAGAATCAAACTCAAGGAGGAGAGTCCTTTTGTATCTTGTAAGATTAGCTTCCTCATTGGAGTTCCACCCTTTGGTAGTTCTTCTAAATCTCCTGATTTTGATCTGCCAATTTTCTAGGGGGCAGCTGCTCCCAGTAGGCTCATTTCAGATTTTCCTGACTAGCTCAGTAAAATCTTCTCTAAGCAACCACCACTTTTCAAATTTAAAACTATTGCTCTTTGGAGTTTGGTTAAGACCAGAGTCCCAGAGCAAAGGAGTGTGGTCACCACCACATCTGGGCAGAGCTCTACAACTAGAAAGGGGAAAGAAATTATCTAATTCTGTGTCATAGAAATTCTGTCAATGGTGGACATAATCCTAGAGCAGCACTTCCAACATATCTAGCAGAACTATGGGTTTTCTTTCTGACAGGGCAATTCTCAACTTTATGGGTAACCATTTTGCAGATAAAACAACTCTTCGGCTTGACACATTTATCCAAATGATGCCCTGGTTCCCCATAGTTGTAGCAGATCACCTCAGAGTATGCCATAAGGCCCGAAGCAGGGGCAGGAGCAGTTTTCTGGATGTCCTATCTCTTCTTTTGCTGATTCTTGCCTTGAGATTTCCCACTAATCTGAGAGTCAGAACCACCAGCAGATTGATCTTGGGCAATTACAGGAGCTTGCCCAGATTGTGCCCCCATTTGGGGCGGAGGTGGGCCGTACCGCTGCCCAACCGGCGATCCCCCCAGTTGTGATAGGGGAAATTCATCGGAGTTCATGGTTCCTTCTCATCCTCTAGCCTGATGTTGTCTCTCAGGAAGCAGAAATAACCACCAGACAGCTCAATTGAAGCAGACTGCAAGCCTAATTTCAATCTTCTACAGGTTTGGGGGAGAGGTAAGGTAGGGGATCCACCTGCTCCGGCTCCGGTGGCGTGCTGGTGGGCAGGAGTCCAGTCAAGCATTCCCATCTCGCAGCACGGCGTGAATCTCCTGAATTCACTTCTCCTTTCGCCCATCGAACGAACGCAATCGGCGGCTCACTGGGGTGGGGCATCTTGTGCTTCTCCGAGAAATCTCTTTTGAAGTAGATCCGCAGGGCTAGATTCAGCAGCTCCCAATCCACATGATCCTTGCACATCCGAGCATACCTGCGCGAGTGAGAGAATGGATTCGGTCCCTCCTCGGCTTCCTCCCTCGCAGATTCCTCCTCTGCTTCCCTCCATTCGCGCGCGCACTGGGTCCAGGAGAGAGCATCGTCGCGGATCCGCATCCCCCGCTCCCTCCATCTCCTCCCTCGAGTCTCCCGCAGCACCGCTGGCGCGACGGAGTCGAGTGGCTGGAGCATCCGCGGGAAGGCTTTATAGACATGTGGGAGATGCATCTTGTACATCTGCCTGTCTTCCAGCCATTCCCTTATGGATATGGCCGGCGACTCCATGGGGCGCGCGAGCGGACTTGCTGAGGGGGGCAGGCGCCCCCGGAGTCAGGAGGCGGGGGGTGGGGGCGAGATCTATGGCGGCGGCGAGGGTGGAGGTAGTGGCGGGGGCGGCGGCGAGGGTGGAGGTGGTGGCGGGGGCGAAGGGGATCGCGAGAGCGGTCATTTATTTGCCAATTATGTGAACTAAACAGTCAACATATAAAATAATTTAAATATATATAATATAGTTAGAAGGGAAACATAAGTTGGACCTGGCGTTCCTATTCTTATATAGAAAAATAGAACAGACCTCTGTGTTTTCTTCAAAAAAATACATAAATTGGGCTGCCAAATATAAAACCTCGGATGGGAGGTCCATAGGCCGGTCGATACATGACGGCCCTAAGAAAATACAAACAGGCCTATGGACCTCCCATCCGAGGACGTGGGCTGACATGTTAAAAATGAAAGCCTAGACGGGGCAGGCCAAAACCACGTCCAACACTTGCCAAAACTTCGTCCCTCGTTTTCTCTGTGTTTCGCACACTCAACATTGTGTGGGCATTTTAATTGTGCATCATATGAAGATGTGCTATGCATGAATGTTGATCAGCATGATGTTAACTGGCTGGTAGTTCCATTTTCGACCATGAATAAAACTTCCAACATGATGTTAACCCTGTTTGAAAAGGCCGTGTTAATATAAATGCTCTGCCTCTGAAGGTTGCAGTTTCTTATCTGAAACCGAAACTTGCAGTTTCTTCTCTGAGAATCACATTATCTGCACTTTTATACTCCTATGAAACTACATTTTTTAAGTGCTAAAACTAGATATCTAGAATTCATAAAATACTTCATATGCTCAATACTGCAAATCTGAAATTCAAAACATTCATATCTGAAAGTACACTCAAAATACACAACACAAAACACAATTCACAACCTGCAAATACTGACAACCCTAAGCTCCTACTGACAATTCACAACCTGCCCCACTATTGGGCCGGGGGGCTGCCCCCTCCTATTCCTCGGCGGCAGACAGCCGCCCCATGAGACGATGTGAACAACAAGGGAGACCATGGCGGGGAAGCGTCGTCGGGCCAACTGGTTTTCTCCTCTTGCAGTTGGGTTCGGTCGACAAAGACTCCACCGGCTCGCTCTGGCAGGACACCCTCACAAACGACACCCTGTAGATGCTCGATCCTTCAATCTCTGGTGGATGCTTCATATGGGATCGATACTCCCACCACCGCTCCCTCACGATCGGATTCGGTGAATCTGTTTGCTCCATGGCCCAGAGGAGCAGCTCTATGTACTCCGGGCGACTCCCTCCGGGAGTATCGCCGCCTTTTCGCTCTGTTGCAGATATTTGGCCATGGATGTCGCCGTCGCCGCTAGTTGGTCCTTGTTGTCAAACCAAGACTGCATCTCCAACATCCTAGCTAGCTTCATAGGGTCGCCATCTGCGATCCTCACGTATCGGTTGTACTCCTCCATCGATCTACTTCTCCACAGCACCTTCACTCTCCGGTGGTGGTTTTTGAATGGAAGAGGAGAGGAGCAGCGCTGGTTTTGGATTATAACGGGAGATGAGCGACACTGGTTTTGGACTGGAACAGGAGAGGAGGGGCGGCGGTTTTGAAATGGAAGAGGAGAGGAGCGACGCTGCATTTAGATTGGAACAGGAGAGGAGCAGCGGTGGTTTAAGAGGAGAAGAGCGGAAGAGCGGCACTGGTCTTGGAAGTATTTTTTTATTGTTTCGCGTATTTTGGGTCAAAGTTTGACCATGTACTGTATTTGACAAGCAAAATGTGAATGCATGTCACCAAAAATTGTATCGTTTGGTTTGTATCTGAATGTACTTTCAAATTATACTCCCTCCATTTTTGTATACAAGGCCACAAACTCATATTACAGGTACAAAGGTAAAAATCAATTCTATGTTTATGTCAATGTTGCAAGCTAGCTTGTCACCTTGATTGTCGTGTTAATTAATGTAGTTTTTCTCTCCCAAGCACAACAAGCAAACCCTCTTACTCCTCATTGGTTGATTAATGTTGGGAATGCAAGCTAACCTTCTCACTCCCGCATGCACACAAGGGATATTAATGTCATCGGGTGCTAGTACGAGGCAAACACCATCAATTTTGCCTTGATTAATGTTAGTGGCCTTGTATAGTTGCAAATTGTAATTTTGATAGTGGCCTTGTATACAACGTATAACATATATTTTATGTGCAAAAATCATGGTCAATGATGACCCAGAATAAAAGGGAGACTAGTTAATGTGGGGTCGCTTTCTTAATTGAAGGGTAAATTGATTTTGATTTCGATCCAGTCAGAGCGCGCCGGCCCTCTCGTCCAATCCTAAATCGCTGCCGCACGCTCCTCTCCCTCTTCTCAATTGCAAAACCACCTCCTCTCCTCTCCATCATCTCCATTCCAAAACCACCGTCTCGCCTCTCCCTCTTCTCTATTGCAAGACCACCATCTCTCCTCCGTTTTCTAGACGCTTTGCTCCATGGCGCGGGCGCAATCCATGGATACAAAATTAGTATACTGTATACTATTTAAAAGTTGAGGGCGGGGCTTTTCCTGCGCGGTAGGCGGTGGGGCAGTTCCGCCTAGTCGGTTCGACAGAGACGCGAGAAGACGTGGGAGTAGGCTGCTACAAACGTAGGGCTGTGTGATTTGACAGCGAGTTACTGCTGGACAGGTGGGACCCCGTGATTTGAGCTGCCATTATCATTTTAACTGCGGTGCTACGACCGGCGTGAGTCTCCCAGATTCCTGACCACCTCCATACAGGTGCCTCTCACAATGCTCCACCAAGTAGTAGAGGCCGGCTCTTGCATGAGAGCCCACTTCTCCACTTTTTCCTTGCCTCTCTTTCCTCCACATATGCAAAAATGCCATGTAAAGCGCACTATTGTACTTACTTTTACTTGCTCCTACAGGTGCTTAAGCTTGCCACATAAGCATAAAGTCTGATGTGGCAAGTTAATCAAGAAGAGAGAGACTAGTTTGGTGACCCAAGGAAAAAACGGTGCTAAGCGTGTGTACCTAGGTGAAAAGACAATTTTGAGTCTATAGCTAATTAAATGAAGAAAACTTAGCGACACCATTTCATTGGAAGAGGTCACTCCTTGGCAAATGCAATAAATACACGCGCTTAGCACCGTTTCGTCCTTGAGTACAAAGAAAGAGATAGAGAGTAAAAAAAATACACTTATAGACAACCTTGTTGTAGTATGAGTGACTAAGTGATGACTATGTATGACATGCCAACATCAGATAGCCTAATGCACCATGTTAAATCTCCAAGGGCGCGACCGCACGAGCGACGCGACGGTCGTGGTAGGCGCGACCATGATACGGGCTGCTGGCAGCCCTTGGATCCGAGATCAAACGGTCGCATGCTAAGTTGCTGAAAATTTGCAGAATGACCCTCCAGGATAGGATATTCACCCATAGGTATAGAATCACGCCATGCAACCGTTCGATCTCAGATCCAAGGGCTCTCGGAAGCCCGTATCATGGGAGAATGGAAAGCCACTACCCTATCGTTTGCACGCTAGCAGTTCGCTCCTACTCGTCCCCACACGTCCTTCAATACTACGGCGGTTCTCTCCTAGTCGTCCCGTCCATTCACATTACGACAGTTCCACTAATCCTAACCCTCCTCCCAAATCCATGGCGTCCCAAATCTCCATGATCGGCGGTGAGTACAAGGTTAGAACCATCACCGGCGATGAGTTCGACATCATCTACACCCGTTCTTCCGCGACGGTGAAAGGATGCCTTTCTCGCTTCAGACGCATGTTCGAAGACTCAGATGATGAGTGGGTTGCTGGGCTAGATGTTGAGTACACCACAATGCTGGGACGAGAGAAGGATCTAAAGGACGAAGAGAGGAAGAAGCCCGCCGTGATCCAGGTTTGCGTGCATGACTTAGGGTCAGTTCTTTTGGGCGATTCTCCCAGAATCGCCACTTCATAGTTTTTTACAATCCTATCTAGTTAAGGTCTAATTATTTAGGATTGTAAAAAACATATGGAGTGGTGATTCTGGGAGAAGCTGGGGAGGGGGGTGATTCTGGTAGAATCGCCCAAAAGAACTGGCCCTTATGCTTGGTCTACCACATATGCCACGCCGACGTTGAGTGCCAGGATTTTAAGGACTTCCTCGAGAGCAACCTAGTCAAATTAGTTACTGTAGACTTTGGTAACGACAAAGAAGTCCTGCATCAGATAGGCTTTGTTGTAGGCAACACCTTCGACCTCCAGAAGAATCGGCTGGTGTCCTCTCATCAGCCTTCAATGCTGACCCTGGCAGGAGCCATGGTTCATCCTTCATACGGTAAACTGGAGAAACCTCATTACACGTTTCATCATCATGCATGGCAGTGAAATTTACTAGATATAGACCACATCTACTACGTTGCAATGGATGGCTACCTTTGCTTCAATATCTACAAGGGTTGGATGAAGAGCAACAGCCAAGTGTGCGGTTCAAGCAAAGAAGTATCGACCAAGAGGAAGAGGGACAAGGACGAAGTCGAGGACGTGGACGAGGACTCCGAGTAAGGTGGCAGTGTCGTTGCTCATGGTGGTTCTAATGCAGTGTCTACCGGAATAGTTGCAAATTTTAATTTCAGGTGTGCTTAATTTAATTTGAGGGGTGTGTTGTGCTGAGCCCCCAGCAGAACTATGTTATGTTTCTTCTCGTTACTTTAACTCTCTAGTACGTACATACTAGTATTTCTTACATTTCATCTTTTAGTTGGTATAGTACTAAGACTCGTTTCTTCACATTATATATGTACAATATATATGGCCAACATCATATAGCCCGCAGTTTAGTTTTCAAAGAATTTCAGGGTGCTTAGTTTTGTCAAAGAATTCCAGGATGCTTAGAGGGTGCTTGGATCCAAGGGACTTATTTTAGTCTGACTAAAAATAGTCTCTTTAAGAGGCTAAAGTTCCAAGCACCCCTGACTAAAGAGGGGCTAAAACTAGTCTTGAGACTAAATTTTTTTAGTCAGGGGTACCCCTACTAAAATGTGGATTAGTCCTCTCTCTACTCATTTAACTCCTCTCCTTTAACACATGCGAGTTCTGGATTGGAGGGTTTGGAGGATAATAAATGCTCATTAACTTGATTTTAGCCTTTTTAGTATTTGGATCCAAGCATGGGTGAGGCTAGCATGTTTTAGTCCCACTACTTTTAGTCATGGGACTAAAACGGATCCAAGCACCCTCTTAGTTTTATTTGAGGGGTGGGTTGTGCTGGAAACCATTATTGTGACTAGCCTTTTTAATAGTACTATATGCATAATTTGGTGACGAGCGCTCTCTATATGTACCACCTTTTTTTAATTTCAACTTTTGCTCCATGGCGCAATCCATCGATACTACTACTACTGTACAAAAGTATACATTTTTTAAAAGGCTAGAGGGCGGGGCAGTCTAGCTTGGTCGGTTTCACGAGAGGCGAGGGACTTTGTGATTTGATGGCACATTACTATTGGAAGGCGGGGCCTTGTGATTTGAGTGCTCGTATAAATGCGCCGACGACCTGATCGAGGAGGAGAAAAGAACCGTGCGGTATACTCAAGTTTTCCACTGGAGTAGTACTGCGACGGAGGAGCACGAAACATGGCAGCCCAGTGCCATATGGCGATAAAAAATGATCTAATTTGCTAGTCATCTCATTGTTAGCATTGTTCTATTCATTCCCTAAAAAACATTGTCCTATTCATGCCTCGCAGAGAACGTGACACGTGCGGCGAAACACCCGAAGCAAAAGATGAAACACAGGAGCAAAAGAAGAAGGAAGATTATCACCCCAAATGATCTAATTCTCCACGGAGTCGTAACTGCTTCTTCATCGCCTCCACGACCTCCATCTCCCTGCGTGTCTCCTCCGCCATCTTCATCATTGTGTCCATGACGCGACATTTCTCGATGCGAGCCTTCATCATCTGTTCCACGGCCATATTACGTACCTTGACAGCAGCCGGGTGCTCGATGCGGGGCTTCGCCAACTCTTCTTTATGTTCCATGGCGAGGTCCTGCAGCATCTTCATCGAGGAACTACTATTCTCATGTAGCTTCTTCCAGCCGGCGTTCTTCTCCTTCAACAGGTCGATCTCGTGGCAGAGCTTCGCATTGTCCTCCCGAAGTCGCAGGATTTCGCTGGTCGCCTTCTTCTCTGAGGCAATGCTCTTCTTCAGCAGCATCACCAAGCCGGCGGTCAAGTCCCCCTGCTGATTGAGCTCAGCGGGCATGTTGTCGAGGCTCTCCTTCAGCAACTCCATCAAGCCTTGGATGAACTCCTTCTTCTTATTGAGCTGATCGGGCATGCCGTCGAGGGATAACGACTCCAGCTCCGCCGGCTCGGCATGATCACCTCCGCGGCTAGGGCGCTCCTGGGAGCCATCGCCTGCCTGTGAGAGATCTTTCGAGGTCTCTGTGTGGTGGCGAGCCCTCTTTTTTTCTGCAGCCTTGTTTGCCGCTCCCTTATTATGAGTAGTTCTCGACCTAGAGCTCTGCTCACCGGCCATGGCAACGACGGACGAAGAAGAAGCACTTATCAGGAGGAAAGGTAGAGTAATTTTCGGTTAGGTAGTTCCCCTTTTTACAACCTAAGTACTAGCACTAGTACTAATACCTGCATAGTGGGAACACGTTCATGTTTGGTAAGTACTAGTAGGTGTGAGCAGGCTTTTGAATGTGATGGGAACAAGGTAAAGATTAATTAATGGTTTTGGTTTTGAGGCCCGAAACGGCTCCTGATGAGTTTAGCGGAACATAAATTTCAAGTACTACACTGCTGAAATGCGTAAATATTATGTTACTGTTAAAAATTGACACAAAATACGAAGGAGACCAATGGAAGTACTACTAGCGACCCATGATTTAACTACTTGCATGCGCGCAGTGGAGTAATAATGTCTTTCTTCCGCCCTCACGTCCACTCAATTTGCATGCGCTATATTAATTGACCATCAATGAAGTGAATGACTTTACACGTGTCAAATTATCACATGGGGTGGATCTTGGTACAAAATTGCGTCCGCCCGTGTACCCGCGTGTGCGTGCGAGGAATGAGTGCGTGCATGGCGTGCGTGCACATCTTTGCTTCGTTCATGTACCGCCAGTATGGCTCAGGGAGGACGAGTACATTCTTCTGGAACCAGCAGCACGTCACTATGATCAATCCACGCAAGGAGGTCGCGACAACGCCTACACATGTGCCACGTGGCTTCATTGTAACACCCTCGATGTAATTTACCTTATTTGTATTCCATCTCTTGCCGTTTCCGGCGCTAAGTTATGTTATTTCATCGTTGTCGGGTTTTTGTCTCCGTGTGTTGTGTCTTTGTCATGCATCTCTTATCATGTCATCATGTGCATTGCATTTGCATACGTGTTCGTCTCATGCATTCGAGCATTTTCCCCGTTGTCCGTTTTGCATTCCGACGCTCCTATGTCCTCTGGTGTCCCTTTCTACCTCTTTTCGTGTGCGGGTCTTAAACGTTTTCGGATTGGACCGAGACTTGTCATGCGGCCTTGGTTTACTACCGGTAGACCGCCTGTCAAGTTTCGTACCATTTAGACTTCGTTTGATACTCCAACGGTTAACCGAGGAACTGAAAAGGCCTCGTGTGTGTTGCATCCCAACACCCCTCCAAAGTGGCCCAAAACCCACTTAAACCTCCTCCATCATCTAGATCATTCGATCATGATCGCGTGGCCGAAAACCGTGCTCAATTTGGAGTCTCCTAGCTCCCCCTACCTATAAAAAGGCCTCCTCCCCGAAATTTTCAGATCAAACCTACCCTAACCCTAGCTCCCCGCTCCTCTCCGCGCGCCGGACGTGTCCGCTGGCGCCGAACAACGTTCGCCGCCACCGCCGTCCAACCGGGAGCCGCCACGTGGCGCCGCTGTCCTCCTCCCGCCGTCGGCCCGGGCGAGCCCGAACCGGGCCCTCGCGCGGCCCGTTCCCCGTCGCCGCTCCAGCCCGGCTCCCTCCATCGCCCTCCGCGCCAGCTCCAGGGAGGGAGCTCCCAACTCCGACGAACCTCGTCGCCGGCGCCCTGTGCACCTCCCCGCGCCGTAGTCGCCACCCTCCCCCGCCCCGTCGCCTGCCTCCTCCGCCCGCGTCGGATTCGGCTTCCCCAACTCCGGCCTCCTTTGGCAAGTGCCCGGCGAGCTCCGGCCGGTGCAGCTACAGTTCCGGCCACCGCGTTGACCAAGTCCGGCAAACCTTGAAGATCGTGCCTGGATCCAGATCTGGAATTCGGAGGTTGACCTAATTTTTCGCCCCCATTTCAGTTAATTTTGGCATTCTTCATCGCATCATAACTTCCTCATCGTAGCTCCGATTCGTGCGTGTAGCATATCAAAATGTTTGTCTCGACGAGTACATCATTTCATCTTTTTGCATCATTTTCATTTGAGCTCATCTTGATGCCGAAAATGCTGTTGGAATAGGGCTATGTGAGGAAAGTTTCAGATCTGTTTCAGCAAATGCACTTTTGTCATTTTTGCCATGATTAATGTGTGCATGCTATGATCCTGAGCTCTACATGTGTTTTGAAGAATGCCATGCCATCTTTACAGGGGTGTATGCCATGTATTTTTGTGATCTATGTGGTGACTAGCACAAGCATGCAAAGTAGCTTACTCAATGATGCTGATTTCAGGGACTTAGAATTTCACTAAGTCCTTGCCCTGTCATTATTTTTATGCCATATGTTCATGTTGTTTCCTAGTGATCTGTGCCTCTTTTGAGCATGATTAGTAAGAATGTTTTGTAGATAATGTTGATCTCTATCCCTCCATGTCTTTGTTTGAAATTATGGAGCACCCTAGCTTGAGTCAATCGAGCTCTACTTTTTCTATAAAATGTTCCTGGTAGATTGTTAACATGTTTAGCAATTTTGCTGAGCTTGTTGTTGTGGATCCGTGCAAGCTATGTTGTTGTTGTTGCCATTTCTAGCTTCTATGCCATGTCTGTTTGCTGGGTGTATGATTAGTTTGTCTTGCAGTGCATTGAGGTCGTAAACATGCCTACTCGTTAACTGTTTTGCATGCTCCAGTTTTTCACTAAGTCTGAAACTGTTTATGTTTTTGCTATGTTCACATGCTTGCAATTGTATTTTCGGATCCCTTTTGGCTTATGGTCACTAAGGGACTTTTGTTATATGCTTTGAGTAGCTTCATGCCATGCCTTGCTTTGCCATGATATGTTCCTATAGCATGTAGTTATCGTGCTCTAAACATTGCTTCCTGATGATAAATTCCTGACATGCTGTTAATTTCACTAAGTCTGAAACCTGTTATCTTTTGCACTTTTGCCATGCTTGTTTGAACCTGTCATTGAGTGAATTAGCCGTAGCTCAGTGTTCATATTTTGTCAAGCATTATGAGTGGATCCCTGCCATATATTTTGTTGTCATGTTTGAGTGTAGTAGCTTATTTATCTTGATGCATTTCGAAGGCTACTTGCTGTTAATCGCAGAGCGGTGCCATATTTGTTTTGCTTGCCATTTCTAAACCGTGCATCCGATTCCGGTGATCTTTATATCGATTTCGACTGAAATCACCTCACCTTTCTAGTGGCACTCTTGGATTTCCAAGTTGAGGCTAGGTTCAATCATTCCTTTCCAAATCATGCATATGCATCGCATATCGCATCCCGCATATCATACCATGTTTGCATCATGTTGTTTGAGCATTGCACGTGGTTGCTTGTGTTCCTTTTGCTTGTTGTTCTTGTTTGGGTAGAGCCGGGAGACGAGTACGTGAACGAGGAGCCCGTTGAGTTCGCTTATGAGGATCAAGGCAACTCTGAGAACTTTGCAGGCAAGATGACCATACCCTCAAAATCACTTCTATCTTTGCTTGCTAGATGCTCGCTCTTTTGCTATGCCTATGCTACGATGCCTACCACTTGCTTATCATGCCTCCCCTATTGCCATGTCAAACCTCTAACCCACCTTGTCCTAGCGAACCATTGTTTGGCTATGTTACCGCTTTGCTCAGCCCCTCTTATAGCGTTGCTAGTTGCAGGTGAAGATTGGAGATCGTTCCTTGTTGGAACATTGTTTATTGTTGAGATATCACAATATTATCTTGTTTATCTGAATGCACCTATATACTTGGTAAAGGGTGGAAGGCTCGGCCTTATGTCTGGTGTTTTGTTCCACTCTTGCCGCCCTAGTTTTTCGTCATATCGGTGTTATGTTCCCGGATTTTGCGTTCCTTACACGGTTGGGTTATAATGGGAACCCTTTGACAGTTCGCCTTGAATAAAACTCCTCCAGCAATGCCCAACATTGGTTTTACCATTCGCCACCTAGCCTCTTTTTCCCTTGGGTTCCACGGACTCAAGGTTCATCTTTATTTAAACCCCGGGCCAGTGCTCCTCTGAGTGTTGGTCCAACCTGTCAGCTGCCGGTGGCCACCAGGGGCAACTCTAGGCTGGCCTACCGGAACCTTGGACAATCCGGTGTGCCTTGAGAACAAGATATGTGCAGCTCCTATCAGGATTTTTCGGCACATTCGGGTGGTGTTGCTGGACTTGTTTTACCATTGTCGAGGATGTCTTGTAACCGGGATGCCGAGTCTGATCGGATTGTCTTGGGAGAAGGAATATCCTTCGTTGACCGTGAGAGCTTGTGATGGGCTAAGTTGGGACTCCCCTGCAGGGATTTGAACTTTTGAAAGCCGTGCCCGTGGTTATGGGCAGATGGGAATTTGTTAATGTCCGGTTGTAGATAACATGAAACTTAACTTAATTAAAATGCACCAACCGCGTGTGTAACCGTGATGGTCTCTTCTCGGTGGAGTCCGGGAAGTGAACACGGTGTTGGAGTAATGTTTGACGTAGTTTGTTCTAGGATCACTTCTTGATCATAGTTGTTCGACCATGCTTTTGCCTTCTCTTCTCGCTCTCATTTGCGTATGTTAGCCACCATATATGCTAGTCGCTTGCTGCAGCTCCACATCATACCTTTACCTTACCTATAAGCTTAAATAGTCTTGATCGTGAGGGTGTGAGATTGCTGAGTCCACGTGACTCACAGTTTCCTTCCAAAACCAGATGCATGGACCGATGATACCATTCCAAATGATATGACCGAGCTCAAGTGGGAGTTCGATGAAGCCTCTCGTCATTACTATGTGTCTTTCCCAGATGATCAGTAGTGGTGCCCAGTTGGGGCGATCAGGGACTTTGTCGCATTTGGGGGTTGATCTTTATTTTGGTTCCGTAGTCGGACCCTGAGTGTATTGGATGAATGTAATGACTTATTCATGTATTTGTGTGATGTGGCGAGTGTAAGCCAACTATGTATCCTTTCCGCTTATTGTATTACATGGGTTGTTGTGAAGATTACCTGACTTGCGACATTGCTTTCAATGCGGTTATGCCTCTAAGTCGTGCATCGACACGTGGGAGATATAGCCGCATCGAGGGCGTGACAAGTTGGTAATCAGAGCCTTCCCCGACCTTAGGAGCCCCCTGCTTGATCGTATCGTTGGCATTGTTGAGTCTAGAAAAATGTTTTGAGTCATTTAGGATTATATATACATCGGAGAGTAGGACTTCTTTTTACTCCTCAGTCCCTTCGTCGCTCTGGTGACACATCCTGACATAGAGTTTTGACTATTCTCTTCTCAAATTTCACTAAATTTTTTTAGGATCACGCGGGTATCTTGGAATCGTTCCGATGGTTTTGTCACGAGAACATTGTTCTTGGTGCCTCCTGACATTTAGGGGTTGTGGCAGTGTCCCGGGGAGTTGAGCTCCGAGGTGTTGTCGTCACAATTTTATCGTTGAGATTCTCGAATACCTGAGTTTCGCCGACATCGAAAATCTCTTTTATGCAGTTGTTGGTGAGATAACCTTGACGCCACCCAGTACTGGGGCGGGAGTTCGGGAGTATTGCCATAACTCGTATAACAGATGCTTTTCGAAGGTTGAGGTAAATGATTTCCGAAGGTTTCTTGGTTATGTGTTGAAGGATAGATACAGTTGGATGTAGGATTTGCTAGCTTTGGGTGAGATATTATGCTTCCCCTGTATCCCCAACACCTGTTGCATAACCGGAAAGGTTCGGGAGTTTCATAGGTGGGAATTCTTGTAGCTCTAATTCTTCTTCCGCGGATATTTGGTTTGGGATTGGGTAATCCTCACCAAGTATTTGTTCTTGTCCGTACCTTGTTGTTTTATTCTTCTACCTCTATCTAAGTGGCTTCTCAATTTATGGAAATGTGACCATTTCGATTGGAATGCATTCGTTCATTTTGTTCGGATGTGAAGAGTTTATGTTGCAATTTCAATCCATTTGATTCAGCTTGAATATTTGTCTGTCAATATGCTAACGGATGTCACCCTCTTCAGGATGGCTCCTGCTAAGGGTCAGAATCAGAATCAGGATCCGCCACCACCACCTCCACCTCCGGAGGTATGGCAAGCTGTGATGGTCGCTACCAATGCAAACACGCAACTGATCATGCAAATTCTGCAAGAGCGCAACCAAGGCCATGGCAACAATCAGAATCAGTTTGCTACACTCAACCAGTTCCTTGCTAACCAGCCAAAGACCTTCAGCAACTGTGTCGAGGCCTCAGACGCTGATGATTGGCTCGTGGATATATGCAAGCATTTCGAGTGCAGTAACGTCAGGCCTGAGGACTTTGTCAAGTTTGCCTCCTTCCAACTCAAAGACCAAGCTGCAGAATGGTTTCAGCAATACAAAGATTCCAGAGGAGGCCGTGTGATTACCTGGGATGAATTCCGTCAAGACTTCAAAGCTCATCACATTCCTCAGAGTGTTGTTGAAAGCAAGCGTGAGGAATTCCGCAACCTGAAGCAAGGCAGCTTGTCTGTTTACCAGTGTAACATTCTGTTCCAGAGGCTCGCTCGTTTCGCCAAGCAAGACATCACTAACGGGAAGAGCATGATTTATCAGTTCAGAGGTGGCCTCAGAGAAGATCTCGAACTATATCTCGTCCTTTTTGAGCCGAAGAAGTACGATGAGTTCTACAATATGGCAATGAAGCAAGAGACTGCTCAACTCAAGTGTGATGCTTCCAAGAAGCGAGTCAGAGATGCAACTCCTTCTTCCTCAACTCAAGTGGCTAAGCAACAAAAGTATTGGCTGCCTCCTCCTCTGTTCCGTCAGCCTTATCAGCAGAAGAGCAAAGGTGGCAATGGATCTTCCCACCCACCCAACCCTGGCTTTCAGAACAAGACTTTGTCTCAATCTCCAAGATCAAGTGCTCCGTATCACCGCCCGCTCTCGGAGGTCACATGCAACAAGTGTCAGCAGAAGGGTCACTATGCCAACAAATGCTTCAATCAGAGGCGTCTTCCTCCTCCTCCTCCTGTGAGGTCTGCCAGCACCGCAGTGGTCAAGCATAACCCCAAGTTTGCCAAGGTCAACTTGATGAATGCAGCTCAGGCAGAGGACTCGTCAGTTGTCATCATGGGTAACCTTCCTGTTAACGATATTCCTGCAAAAGTTCTTTTTGACACTGGTGCATCACATTGTTTCATCTCAAGACCTTTTGCATCTAAGCATGAATTGGCTCTCCAAGTTTTGCCTTGACTGATAGCAGTTGTCTCTTCGGGTAAACGCATGAACGCTAACTCCATGGTTCCGGATGTTACTATCACATTGGCGACTACAAGTTTCTGTCTTCCCTACGGTTCTTGGTGACTCAGATATTGATCTTATTCTTGGAATGGACTGGCTTTCTATTTACAAGGCTCAGCTTGATTGTGCTGCCAGGCAGATTCAATTGACTCATTCGTCCGAGGATGTAATTGTCTTTGCTGCAAGGGATGATACCATCCGTCTGTTTTCTCTCAATGAGAAGGGCGAGCTAGATGCCATCTCTCCGATTCCTGTCGTTTGCGAATATCAAGACGTCTTTCCAGAAGAGCTTCCAGGAATGCCTCTGCACCGGCCAGTTGAATTCGTCATCGATCTTGAGCCTGGCACGGAACCTGTTTGCAAACATCCTTACAAGCTTGGACCTGAAGAGTTGAAGGAGCTGAAGAAGCAACTCAATATTCAAGAGCGAATGGGTCTCATCCGACCAAGTTCTTCTCCATGGGGTTGTGGTGTTCTTTTTGTGAAGAAGAAGGATGGAACGGACCAACTTTGTGTCGACTACCGTCCATTGAACAAGAAGACCATAAAGAACAAGTACCCATCCCAACATTAATGAGCTGTTTGAACAACTCCCGTATGGGCTATCATCAGATTCGCATTCGTGAGCAAGATATTCCCAAGACAGCATTCAGAACAAGCTATGGTTCATATGAATACACTGTCATGTCTTTTGGCCTCGTCAACGCTCCGCCAACATTCTCTTGCATGATGAACTTCATCTTCAACCCCTACACAAATGACTTCGTCTTGGTCTACCTCGATGACATTTTGGTCTTTTCCAAGAACAAGGAAGATCATGCCAAGCACTTGCATTTGGTGCTGGATAAGCTCAGAGAACATCAGTTCTACGCCAAGTTTTCAAAGTGCGAGTTTCGGCTCGATGAGGTTCTCTACCTTGGGTATATCATCTCTGCCAAGGGCATAGCGGTTAATCCTGAGAAGGTGTCTGCAATTGTGAATTGGGAACCACCTCAGAATGTGAAGCAACTCAGCAGCTTCCTTGGGCTCGCAAGCTATTGTCGAAGGTTCGTTGAGAACTTCTCTAAGATCGCGAAGCCTCTTTCCAACCTTCTCCAGAAGCACGTGAAGTACGTTTGGTCTCCTGAATGTGACATCGCTTTCAACACCCTGAAAGAGAAATTAGTCACTGCTCCAGTTCTGACTCCTCCAGATGAATCCAAACCGTTTGAGGTCTTCTATGATGCTTCCCTTCAAGGTCTTGGTGCAGTGTTGATGCAAGAGAATAAAGTTGTGGCTTATACTGTGAGGACCCCGATTCTAAGTCACACCGATCTAGCCTGTAAAACCTCATATCACTTTTCGGCCTCACGCACGGTATTCCCCACGGGTGTCGCCTTACCATGGCCCGGGACCGTTTGCGCCTTTTGGCTCACGTATATAATAGTGTCGCAAGCATCCACATGACAGAGAACCCGGGCCGTCATGACTAGTCGTGAACCCAAAGTGGCACTAACTTACAGGGACAGGCATACATGAATCAACATCGAGCATGTTGGTCAGCAACGTGTGAATCCGGGCTGTAGCACCGGGCTAACAGGACTCCGGGAACCCGGGCTGTAGCAGGCTAGGCAGGAATCCGGATGTCACCGCGTGACATTTCCCCGAAGTGACAGACACAGGAATGAAATGAATCACATGCCGGCCAGTCAAGTGCTTCGGAGTAGTAGTGCTGGGCTAGCAGGACTTCGGTGAACCGGGCTGTAGCGGACTACTATGGCTCATGGAAGCACATGACTACATTTTCCCATAAGAGAGGCTACCAAGCATAAACAACTAGGTTGCTGGATCCCACACATACCAACCATTTCAATCATACACACAATATGCTCGATATGTGTAAATACAACATGGCATCACAACATAACTCTACGACTCAAGTATTTATTCATTAGGCTCCGAGGAGCGAGATATTACAAACATGGGTCTCATGACCCAACATCCAGAGCATACAAGCAACAAGCACATGCGGAAGCTTAACTTGTCTGAGTACAGACAACTACAAATGAAGAAGGCTCAGAAGCCTGACTATCTACAAGACCCTCCCAAGGGAGGTTTAGTTTAATTTTAATTAACCTTGTTAGTTAACTGTGTCACTGACGTGTGGAACCCACATGTCAGGTTTGACCTGGGCCGAGCCGTTGACCTGCTGACGTCACTGTGAGGTCATGCTGACGCAATAATTCCTTTCTGGAATTTAAATAAATCTTAAATGATTTATTATTTTCAGAAACTGCCCAAAACTTCAAAAAATCATAGAAATTCAACCGTAACTCCAAATGAAATAAATTATATATGAAAAATTATCAGAAATATTCAATCTATCCATCTGTACTAGTTTCATGCATGAAAAACCAACCTAAACCTGCTGTATAGATGAAAACACATAAAGGGCATTTAAAATGCTTAAGTTTGGAGTTGCATTTGAATCCTTGATTCAAATGAGCTCCATTGAACTTGTTGCCGTTTTCATTAGCACAAACAACATCACATATACATGCCATGATCATGCATCATATTGTCGCATTTGCATTGATTATGTTCTTCTCTATTGCCGGTGCTTGTCCCCTCTCGGTAGGCGTATCCCGACGATGAGTTCGATGACACCGATGAAGAGTTATAATATCTTCAGAAGTGCCAGGCAAGCAAAACCCCCTTGTTAATTCCGATACAATCCCACTCTCTCGCTCCTGCTCTGTTTTACTGCATTAGGACAACAATGTTTCAATTGTTACATGCTGCGGTAGCTGAACCCCTTTCCTCTGCATGACCTGTCATTGCCACAGTAAATAGATGAAACCCACTAGCATGAGCAGGAGTTGCTTGAGCCCTGATGTGCCTACTCATTCATGCATGATTGTCATGCCTGCTAGTGCTTAGAGTTGAGTCAGGTCTGATTCATCGGGGATGAATTGGAATGGTGTTGAACATGTCCTACTGTGTGTGAGCTAAGTGTGTGAACACGATTTGGCAAAGGTAGCGGTGAGAGGCCATGTAGGAGTACATGGTGGGTTGTCTCATTGCAGCCGTCCTCAGGAACTGAGTTCTGTGTTTGTGATCCATGAACAGTTACTACCACACATTGGGTTCCGGTAACTCGGCCCCTCTCGGCTTATTAATCAACTCAATCTCTGTCCAGGAGTTGCAACTAGTTTCTGGTGTTTGTAGGTTGTGTTAGTAGTCTACCAAGTGGCACCTGGTATAGGTGGGCTTGGGACAGACTAGGCACAGTGGCATGGTGTACCAAGTGGCACCCGGATGGTGGGCCTGGGAACCCTACTCACATCGTTTGGGGCCATGAGCGACACCCCGGCCGGATCTCCTTGCGGATGGAACCCGAATAGGCGATAAACCTGGATTACAGACTTGTTGGTTAGTCAGGTCGCGGCCGACTCCCTCGCTCGACTTCCGCTTGAAGGTTGCCGAGGTACATGACGTCTACAGGGCGATAAGTGGCGGGAGCGTGTGTGAAGAAGTACACCCCTGCAGGGTTATCATTATCTATTCGAATAGCCAGATTCCTCGGATATGGAAACTTGGACCCCTTGCATAGTTCATAGACAAGTGAAAGTGGATACTCTAAAACTCGCAAGATAAGCGTGAGTGCTATGGATGGCGTTCTCGCAGGGAGACGGGAGCGGATCCATAGTGGTGTATTGGTATGGTGAATTTGTGGACTCGTGTGCGCCACCTCAAAAGAGTTGTTTGCAGTCGTAGTTCAGGTTAGCCACTGAGTCAAAGCTGGCTTGCTACAGTTAAACTCCACTACCCCTTTGTTGATACCGATGCATATGTAGTTAGTTCTGATGTAAGTCTTGCTGGGTACATTTGTACTCACGTTTGCTTAATTTATGTTTTGCAGAGAGACGTCGGTATCACTAGTAGTTCCGCTTGGACTGCGACGTTTAGCTTGTTACCTCAGCTACGATCTTGTATCCTTGGGAGGGTCTTGTAGATAGTCAGGCTTCTCAGCCTTTTTCATTTGTAGATGTCTGTACTCAGACATGTTAAGCTTCCGCATGTGCTTGTTGCTTGTATGCTCTGTATGTTGGGTCATGAGACCCATGCTTGTAATATCTCGCTCCCCGGAGCCTAATGAATAAATACTTGAGTCGTAGAGTTATGTTGTGATGCCATGTTGTATTTACACATATCGAGCATATTGTGTGTATGATTGAAATGCTTGGTATGTGTGGGATCCGGCAACCTAGTTGTTTATCCTTGGTAGCCTCTCTTATGGGGAAATGTAGTCTTGTGCTTCCATGAGCCATAGTAGTCCGCTATAGCCCGGTTCACCGGAGTCCTGCTAGCCCAGCACTACTGTTCCGGAACACTTGACTGGCCGGCATGTGATTCACTTCATTCCTGTGTCTGTACCTTCGGGAAAATGTCACGCGGTAACATCCGGAGTCCTGCCTAGCCTGCTACAGCCCGGGTTCCCGGAGTCCTGTTAGCCCGGTGCTACATCCCGTATTCACACGCTGCTGACCGACATGCTCGATGTTGATTCATGTATGCCTGTCCCCGTAAGTTAGTGCCACTTTGCGTTCCCCGCGCTCTCTAGCCGTCGCCCCGCGAGCATCGAGCTCCGGCCATCGCCATGGCCGACGAGTCTCGCGCTCCCGAGCTCTTCCGCTCGTCTCCGTAGCACCCGCGTGCTCTCCAGGCCCCTACGAAGCCGTGGAAGCCCTCGTTTGGCTTCCCCGTGCACCGCAGCGATGCCTGCCTCGTGCCCGTGGCTTCGGCAGCCGCCCGCCTCAACGCCGTCGCCAACTCCGGCGACCCTGCGCCCCCTGCTGCCTTCGTTGGATGCGCGGGAGGAAGGGCTGCAGACTGGTGCCCTTCACGCGTCGAACCGCTGCCGGAGCAGCGTCTCCGGGGAGCTTCCACCACGGTTTTTGTAACATCCCAAATTTTCAATTTGGAATGTTATACTATAGATCATCATTGCATATCATATTTTATTTTTGCATTTTGGTTGATCCTAGAAATTCTATGCAACTCAATGACCCACGGAGAGAGTTGGGGATTTCGTTATTTTCATATTTGAGTTTTCTCAAATTTTGAGAATAGGATCATTTTATTTTATTTATTTTATCATCAATTGTTTCTAGTACAAAAGTATCAGAGAGGGAATAAAATGACTTTCCCAAAATAAAGAAATATTGAGGATTTAATAATAAAATCAAATAAGATTTTATTTCAGAGTTTTTCGGTGTTTTATTTGAATTTAGGAAAAATGTGCGATTTTCAAAATTGCATTTAGGTCCCAAATAAATATTCACCTTGTGCAGCTTGATTTTAGAAGCCCGTGAAAATTTATTTCGGAATTTTTGGAGTCCGTTTAGTATTTCTTTTTATTTTTCTTCCGAGCGGAATAATTAAAAAAAAAACGAACCGACCTACGGGCCGTGTCCGACTAGGACTCCGGCCCGAGGGCGGGCCTTTATAAGCCGGGGTAGCCCACCCGGGGGAAACCCTAGCCCAGCCGCCGCCCGCCCCAGCCGCCGCTTCCGCAGCCGCCGCCGCCGCCCGCGCTGCCTTCGCCGGACACCGCCGCCGCCGCCGAGGTTCGCCGCTACCGCCTCAATTTCCGTGCCAGCGTTTTTTTTAAAAAAAATTGGTTTTTGTCGGGTTTTTTTAGATTTGTTTTTTTTAAATAGAGCGGTTTTTCCGGTTTATTTAAATAGCGAGCGTTCGTCCGTTCGTTCGTTCTAGCGAGCGTTCGTCGTTTTTTCTTTTTCTCGGATTAAATCCGCGATTTTTCTGATCGCGATTCCTGATCCGATTTTCGTTTTAGTATAACTTTTCGCTCGTTTATCGGAATCAGGCGATTCAAGCGCCTAGAGTTTCGTCTTGAAACCCTCTATCCGTTTAACCAACTTAAACAAGATTTTGCTACTGTAAAATTTGCCCTAGATCCGGATTACTAGAATGAAGTTGTTTTCTTTTGCCGTTTGACTTTCGTTGCTTCGTTTGATTTGATTCTTTTTGCCAACCGGAGTTCTTAAGTTGAACCTTCTGGTTAGATCTCTTATTTGAGTTTTAACCGTGCATTAGATGAGTACTTATTGTATGCTTGTTTGTTTGTCTGCGATAGAATACCCGGAGTGCACCGCGTGTTACTTCGAATCGTTAGGTTTCGCGGATCATCAGCAAGGCAAGTAACACTTTGATCATACCTTTTTCTACTACCCAGTTTTCTTGCATTAGATCAATCCTCACACATTGCATGAATATGATCTAATTAAATTGTGGGATGGGAAGTAGATGAGGTAGTACCTATTACCTGTTTATTATCAAGCCTTTGGGAGTTACTTCTACGTTTGCTTATTATGCCATGCTATGCTAGTAGACGTGGATTGGGTGAGTGACATCCATGGCAGACGTGAGTTTGTTAATTAATGGTTTATCTAAGGTGGCAACTTAAACACACATCTGGGTGGATTGAGGCACCTGGGTATTCCAGGACTTGCCTGTTTTCTTTTGGACCGCCACCCAGGCTCAAAGGGATCATGAGACTATTCATACTAGAAACTTCCGTGTGCAGCCACAAGCTATTATGGGCTCTAGCATAGTTGACTAAGTTGTGCGAACTCTTACAGTGGTAGACTAGCAGATGTAGGGGATGTAGGTGGTACGGTCTACCCGATCGTAAGGTGCTAGCGCTTCTGAAAGACTATGTCTCGGTCATCCGTCTTCTCAAACACCATGTAGTGCGAGAAACTAAACGGAGGCGACCGAGTCTTGTGGGGAAAAGTGCGCAAACCTCTGCAGAGTGTAATAAACTAATCATGGTTAGCCGTGTCCCCGGTTATGGACAACTTGAGTATCTAGTACTTGGATTTTCATGTGAATCTCAACATGTTACTCTAAATTAATTTTGTTGGGTTATGTTTAATGATGATGCTTAATTGGGATTGAGAATGCTGTCAACCGTTCTCAATGTTTAACAACTACCATGATAGTTAAATAAATTTATTCCTTTGAAGTAGGGAAAAATTGGCTTTACGCAAAACTGTAACCATAGAGCTTTCCACCAGCCAAATATGCATATAGTATAGCTATTTCATTTCCATTACTCTCTATGTGTTACCTTGCCAGCATATTCCATGTGCTGACCCATTTCGGGCTGCAACGTTAATGTTGCAGACTTTTCAGGCGACGATTAAGGAGTTTTTAGGTCGTGGTTCTATACTCAGTGATGCCGTTGGAGTTGATGGACTCACTTATCTTCCAAGCCTTCCGTTGTTATCGTTATTAGATGGCCTTAAGCCATATTTATTGTAATAAGTTCTCTTTTGAGACACTCGATGTAATAAGTGTGTGATTGCTACTCTGCTATAAATCCTCCGAGTACTGTGTGGTGTCAGCATTACTGATCCAGGGATGACACCGGAGCACAGAGATCAGACTGTTTGAGGTCTGGTCGCTACAGAGATGGTATCAGAGCAGGCGGTGACTGTAGGACATGACCACTAAGCTAAAAGACCCAGATCAATATTCACTCTCTTCTCTTCTAACTTCTCATCTTTTCTACTCTTTAGGATGGCGGATGCAAGGAACAAGTTCACACAACCGGATGAAGATACACCCTTTGGACGACATTTGAAGGAAGTCACTAGATACCTGAATATAGGAGTACCTAGCTTCACGGGAACCTACAACGCCACTTTACCTGAAGAAGAGCTGGATGATTCAAGTTCAAGTTCCAGGAAGGACGTTCATGCCAGTCACTGAGCCCATAGAGTTTTCTTTTGATGCACCAACTTGGAGTCTAGGAAAGAGCATGGCAGCTCACATCGCCATGGGACGCATTGGAGAAGTCTACCGCAATGATCTCAAGGATACTATCTACTAGATTTGTGGGCGCCGAGATGAGCACTTGGAGATGATCAGCACCAGGAAGGATAGGTCAATCGTAGCTTTTATCCAGGAGTTAAATCAGCACATTCGACGATAGGAGAACCAGATGTGCGCCGACATGATAGATCTGAAGAAGGCTAAGACTAGAATCAAGGAACTGGAGGAAGAACTCAAGGCTACACGTGAAGATTATGAAGAGAAAATTGAAGTATTGGTGGAGAAGAATGATGACCTGATCAAGAAGATTGGAATATTTATGGGAGGCCCTACGCCAGTAGATGAATACGAAGAACCCAAGGAAATTAGCCCGGAAGACTACATCATCATCGACGGCACCGACTCGGAACCAGATAGTAGCGATGATGACTATGTTGATGAAGCTAGAGCAGATATCATGGAGTCTGCAACCGAAGAATATTTCTAGTAGACCACCCCATTAGTAGTAGTAGTCCACCATGTAAATATAGTAGTCCGAGCACTTTTGCGATAGTTAGATCGATTGTATGCCTTTGTTTGATTGATTGAAGTTTATTGTTTGTTTTTGCCTCATGTGCATATGGGTAGTGTTTTCTCTTTAGACCCCCTCTATTCTTATATCTCATCTTTTCTAAACCTTCAGATGCCTCCGAGACGTGACCCCGGATTTGCCTTTCCACTGGAGCTCACCCAGTTGATCCAGCAGCAGAACACATTGATGAAGTTGCTAGTTTAGAATCAGAATCAGGGGAACAACAACAACAACCCACCACCACCACCACCTGTTGACCACTTAGCCCGCTTTCTTAGGCTGAATCCGCCGGTGTTTTCCCGTAGCACCGAGCCGATAGTAGCAGATGATTGGCTCCGCAAGACAGCTAGGGAGTTGACCACAGCAGGATGCGCAGATGCGGAGAAGGTGAAGTTTGCTGCACATCAGCTAGAAGGATCCGCAGCATCATGGTGGGAGAATTTCACAGCCACTTTCCCTGTCGACACTGTCACATGGGACCAGTTTCAGCAGGCTTTTCGTACTGCACATGTTTCAGCAGGAGCTATGGCCATGACGAAGCGTGAGTTTCGCAACTTGCGCCAAGGAGGACGGACAGTTGGCCAGTATGTGGAGGAATTTAGTAAGCTAGCACGTTATGTCCCAGATGACGTCGCTACGGATGTAGCAAAGCAGGAGAAATTTCTGGAAGGACTGAATGATGTGTTGAGCATGCAGTTGATGGTAGCAACCTTCAACAACTACCAGGAGTTGGTAGATCCTGCTCTTATGATTGAAGGGAAGCAACAACAGATTGAGAACCGCAAGAGGAAGTATGGACAAGGAAAGTACAATTCAGGAGCTCAGCAGAAGCCACGTTTTACCCCTAGACCGGGAGGACATTTTTAGCATACCCATGGAGGAGGTAGCTCGCACAATCACAATGGCACCAAGAATGGTAATGGCAATGGAGGAAGCAACGGCCAGAACCGCACCAACCCACCAACCCCAGCCAAGAAGGACCTAAGCCAAGTCACTTGTTTTAAGTGTCAGAAGACCGGACATTATGCCAATGAATGTCCTAAAGGCCAAAATGGCAATGGAAGTTCTGGGAAGAAGCCAAACCCTTTCAACAGGGGACAGGTGAACCATGTTAGCGTGGAGGAGGTTGAAGCTCAGCCTGATGCAGTAATAGGTAAGTTTTTGGTTAAGTCATTTACTGCACTCGTACTTTTTGATACTGGTGCATCGCATTCATACATCTCAAGGGGATTTGTGGATATGTATAACCTAGCAACCCAAGCCCTTAGGTCACCCATGTTAGTAACCTCTCCAGGAGCAGAGTATGTGGCTAGTCTATGGTGTGATCGGTTACCATTAAGGATTGGTAACTATGTTTTTCCCTCAGACCTAATAGTATTAGAATCCTAAGGATTGGATGTGATATTAGGCATGGATTGGTTATCAAAGTATGAAGGGAATATAGAATGTGCTAGTAAGTCAATTTTGCTTACCACCCCAGAAGGGAGAAGGATCAAGTATGTATCCCGGCATGTGCCAAAGAGGACTCAAGTAAATTGCCTAACAGGAGTTGTGCAGGAGGAAGTACCAGTGGTAAGGGATTTCCCTAATGTATTTCCAGAGGAGTTGCCAGGCATGCCACCGGATAGAGATATTGAGTTTTTGATTGAGCTATTGCCAGGCACAGGGCCAATATCAAAGAGACCATATAGGATGCCAGCAAAGGATTTGGTGGAAATTAAGAAGCAGATTAAGGAGTTACAGGATAAAGGGTATATTCGCCCAAGCTCTTCGCCTTGGGGATCGCCAGTACTTCTAGTGGAGAAGAAGGATGGATCGTTAAGGATGGTTGTTGATTATTTGGGATTGAATGTAGTAACGATCAAGAACAAGTACCCACTACCAATGATCAACGATCTGTTTGATCGATTGCAAGGAGCTAAGGTATTTCCAATATCGATCTGCGATAAGGATACCACCAGTTGAAGATTCGAGAACAGGATATTCCGAAGACAGCTTTTACTACCAGGTATGGGCTGTATGAGTATACCGTTATGTCATTTGGTCTGACTAACGCACCTGCCTATTTTATGAACATGATGAACAAAGTATTTATGGAGTTTTTGGATAAGTTCGTCGTAGTGTTCATTGATGATATCCTGGTTTACTCGAAGAATGAAGAGGAGCAGAAGGAGCATTTGCGTTTGGTACTTGGAAAGCTCAGAGAACATCAATTATATGCCAAGTTCAGCAAATGTGAGTTTTGGTTGAAGGAAGTAGGATTCCTCGGACACGTTATATCTGGAGAAGGTATAGCAGTAGATCCCGCTAAAGTTGAAACCATGACCAAGTGGGAAGCCCCAACAACAGTTGGAGAGATTCGGAGTTTTCTTGGACTCGCAGGATACTACCGGAGATTTATTGAGAATTTCTCAAAGATTGTGAAGCCTATGAATGAGTTGTTGAAGAAAGATACCAAGTTCATATGGACAGAGAAATGTGAGGCTAGTTTCCAGGAATTGAAGAAACGCTTGGTTACCTCACCAGTGTTGATTTTGCTAGACCAGACGAAGGATTATGAGGTGTATTGCGACGCTTCACGTCGAGGACTTGGAGCAGTGCTTATGCGGGAAGGGAGAGTTGTTTCATATGCCTCAAGACAATTGAAGCCTCATGAGTTGAATTATGCCACGCATGATTTGGAGTTATCAGCCGTAGTGCATGCTTTGAAAACATGGAGATATTTTCTCATTGGGAATCATTGTGAGGTGTACACGGATCATAAGAGTTTGAAGTACATTTTCACACAGAAGGAGTTAAACCTCAGACAAAGGAGATGGTTGGAGCTTATCAAGGATTATGATATGAAACTGCATTATCACCCCGGAAAGGCTAATGTAGTAGCTGACGCATTAAGCCATAAGAGCCATGTCAATACGTTAATGACAGGAGAAATACCCAAGGAGTTAGCAGAAAATCTTCGTGAACTATGTTTGGAAATAGTTCCGAGAGGCTACGTAGCAGCATTGGAGATTCAGTCAACTTTGATGGATAGAATCAGAGAAGCTCAGAATACTGACAAAGAGATTGCCGCTATAAAGGAGAAACTGAGCAAAGGAAAAGCTAAAGGATTTCGTGAGGATGAGCACGACACCCGATGGTTTGAAGATCGCATTTATGTGCCCAATGACCCGGAGATTAGGAAGTTGATACTGCAAGAGGCACACGATTCACCATATTCAATTCACCCAGGAAATACTAAGTTGTATTTGGATTTAAAGGATATTTTCTGGTGGACCGGAATGAAGAAGGATATTGCGGAGTATTTAGCAGTTTGTGATGTATGTCAGAGAGTAAAGGTAGAGCATCAGAAGCCAGCAGGATTGTTACAACCATTGCCGATACCCGAATGGAAGTGAGATAAGCTAGGCATGGATTTTATCATGGGATTGCCCAGGACTCATTCAGGCTATGACTCGATTTGTGTTGTAGTCGATCGATTGACAAAAGTAGCTCATTTCATCCCAGTAAAGACCACTTACACCAGTGCTAAGTTGGCAAAGATATACATGACCAGGATCGTATGTCTGCATGGAGTTCCAAGGAGTATAGTATCAGATAGAGGAACCCAGTTTACCTCAAAGTTCTGGAAGCAGTTGCATGAAACTTTGGGTACCAGGTTAGAATTCAGTACAGCTTTTCATCCACAGACAGATGGACAGACCGAGCGAGTCAATCATATTTTGGAGGATATGCTGAGAGCTTGTGCGCTAGATTACGGATCTAGTTGGGACGATAATTTTCCATATGCAGAGTTCTCTTACAACAAAAGTTACCAAACCAGTTTAAAGATGGCCCCTTTCGAAGCCTTATATGGAAGAAGGTGCAGGACACCGTTGTCGTGGGACGAAGTTGGAGACCGCCAGTTGTTTGGACCTGACTTGATTAAAGAGTCTGAACAGAAGGTGAAGTTGATTCGTGATAGGCTCAAGGTAGCCCAGTCCAAGCAGAAAAGTTATGCAGATTCTAAACGCAAGAAGACAGTTTACGAAGTTGGAGATAGAGCTTATCTTCGAGTATCTCCACTTCGGGGAACAAAGCGTTTTGGAGTTAAAGGGAAGTTAGCACCACGATTTGTAGGACCATATCGAGTTTTGGAGCGTATGGGAGAAGTGGCCTACAAGTTGGAATTGCCCGAAGGATTGTCAGGAGTTCATGATGTGTTCCACGTTTCTTAGTTAAAGAAGTGTCACGCGGAGATGGCTGACATACCCTTGAGAGACACAGTGCCATTGGAAACTATTCAGTTGGATAATGATTTGACCTACGAAGAGAAACCAATTAAGATCCTCGAGTTTGCCAGCCGAGTTACCCGCAACAAGGTTATCAAGTTTTGCAAAGTTCAGTGGAGCCACCACACAGAGGATGAAGCCACCTGGGAACGAGAGGAAGATTTGCTCAAAGACCACCCTCACCTATTTTCTAGCCAACCCGAATCTCGAGGGCGAGATTCATCTTAAGGGGGGTAGGTTTGTAACATCCCAAATTTTCAATTTTCAATTTGGTTGATCCTAGAAACTCTACGCAACTCAATGACCCACGGAGAGAGTTGGGGATTTCGTTATTTTCATATTTGAGTTTTCTCAAATTTTGAGAATAGGATCATTTGATTTTATTTATTTTATCATCAATTATTTATACTACAAAAATATGAGAGAGGGAATAAAATGACTTTCCCAAAATAAAGAAATATTGAGGATTTAATAATAAAATCAAATAAGATTTTATTTCGGAGTTTTTCGGTGTTTTATTTAAATTTAGGAAAATGTGCGTTTTTCAAAATTGCATTTAGGTCCCAAATAAATGTTCACCCTGTGAGGCTCGATTTTAGAAGCCCGCGAAAATTTATTTCGGAATTTTTGGAGTCCGTTTAGTATTTCTTTTTATTTTTCTTCCGAGCGGACTAATTTAAAAAAAACGAACCGACCTACGGGCCGTGTCCGACAAGGACTCCGGCCCGAGGGGGGGGCCTTTATAAGCCGGGGCAGCCCACCCGGGGGAAACCCTAGCCCAGCCGCCGCCCTAGCCGCTCGCCCCAGCCGCCGCCGCGCCGCCGTCGCCGGACACCGCCGCCGCCGCCGCCGAGGTTCGCCGCCGCCGCCTCGACTTCCGTGCCAATGTTTTTTTTTAAAAAAATCGGTTTTCATCGGTTTTTTTAGATTTGTTTTTTTAAATAGAGCGGTTTTTCCGGTTTATTTAAATAGCAAGCGTTCGTCTATTAGTTCGTTCTAGCGAGCGTTCATCGTTTTTTCTTTTTCTCGGATTAAATCCGCGATTTTTCTGATCGCGATTCCTGATCCGATTTTCGTTTTAGTATAACTTTTCGCTCGTTTATCGGAATCAGGCGATTCAAGCGCCTAGAGTTTCGTCTCGAAACACTCTATCTGTTTAACCAACTTAAACAAGATTTTGCTACTGTAAAATTTGCCCTAGATCGGGACTACTAGAACGAAGTTGTTTTCTTTCGCCGTTTGACTTTCGTTGCTTTGTTCGATTTGATTCTTTTTGCCAACCGGAGTTCTTAACTTGAACCTTCTGGTTAGATCTCTTATTTGAGTTTTACACGTGCATTAGATGAGTACTTATTGTACGCTTTTTTTTTGTCTGCGATAGAATACCGGGAGTGCGCCGCCTATTACTTCGAATCGTTAGGTTTCACGGATCATCAGCAAGGCAAGTAACACTTTGATCATACCTTTTTCTACTACCCAGTTTTCTTGCATTAGATCAATCCTCACACATTGCATGAATAGGATCTAATTAAATTGTGGGATGGGAAGTAGATGAGGTAGTACCTATTACCTGTTTATTATCAAACCTTTGGGAGTTACTTCTACGTTTGCTTATTATGCCATGCTACGCTAGTAGACGTGGATTGGGTGAGTGACATCCATGACAAATGTGAGATCGTTAATTAATGGTTTATCTAAGGTGGCAACTTAAACACACATCTGGGTGGATTGAGGCACTTGGGTATTCCAGGACTTGACTGTTTTCTTTTGGACCGCCACCCAAGCTCAAAGGGATCATGAGACTATTCATACTAGAAACTTCCGTGTGCAGCCACAAGCTATTATGGGCTCTAGCATAATTGACTAAGTTGTGCGAACTCTTACAGTGGTAGACTAGCAGATGTAGGGGATGTAGGTGGTACGGTCTACCCGATCATAAGGTGCTAGCGCTTCTGAAAGACTATGTCTCAGTCATCCGTCTTCTCAAACACCATGTAGTGCGAGAAACCAAACGGAGGCAATCGAGTCTTGTGGGGAAAAGTGCGCAAACCTCTGCAGAGTGTAATAAACTAATCATGGTTAGCCGTGTCCCCGGTTATGGACAACTTGAGTATCTAGTACTTGGATTTTCATGTGAATCTCAACATGTTACTCTAAATTAATTTTGTTGGGTTATGTTTAATGATGATGCTTAATTGGGATTGAGAATGCTGTCAACCATTCTCAATGTTTAACAACTACCATGATAGTTAAATAAATTTATTCCTTTGAAGTAGGGAAAATTTGGCTTTACGCAAAACTATAACCATAGAGCTTTCCACCAGCCAAATATGCATATAGTATATTTATTTCATTTCCATTACTCTCTATGTGTTACCTTGCCAGCATATTCCATGTGCTGACCCGTTTCGGGCTGCAACGTTAATGTTGCAGACTTTTCAGACGATGATTAAGGAGTTTTTAGGTCATGGTTCTATACTTAGTGATGCCGTTGGAGTTGATGGACTCACTTATCTTCCAAGCCTTCCGCTGTTATCGTTATTAGATGGCCTTAAGCCATATTTATTGTAATAAGTTCTCTTTTGAGACACTCGATGTAATAAGTATGTGATTGCTACTCTGCTATAAATCCTCCGAGTACTGTGTGGTGTCAGCATTACTGATCCAGGGATGACACCAGAGCACAGAGATCAGACTGTTTGAGGTCTGGTCGCTACAGTTTTGGTCGCTGCCGGCTAACTCCGGCGGGCTGACGTGGCGCTGGCTTAATTAGGCTAACCGCCAGATTAGCATTAACTAATTAACCTCCTAGGTCACTGACAGCGAGCCCCCCTGCTAATTTTTTGGTTAGGAATTAAGTAACCTCAATTAGTCCTCAGTTACACTGACATGTGGGTCCCACCGTCAGGTTTGACTCTGGTTAGGCGATGTTGACCTGCTGAGGTCAGCATGACCTAATGCTGACGCAATAAGTCTTTTTCTGGATTAAACTAAATTCAGGAAATTCCAGAAAATAGTATAGACTTCAAAAATTCATAGTAATTCAACTGTAACTCGAAATCAAACAAATTATATATGAAAAATTATCAGAAAAATCCAATCTATCCATTTATGCTACTTTCATGCATGTTAAACCAACTTATACCCCCTGTATAAGTGAAAACATGATAATGGCATTTTAAATACCCCTTATGGAGTTTGCATATGAACCCTTGGTTTATATGGACTTCATTTAAATTGTTGCTAGATGCATTAGTACAAATCACAACATATTGACATGTCATGATCATGCATCATATTGTGCATTGCATTGATTATATTCTTTCTGTGTTTGCTAGTGATTGTTCCCCCGATAGACGTTAAACGTGAGTACAAATGTACCCAACAAGACTTACATCAGAACTAACTACACATGTCGAGCATATTGTGTGTATGATTGAAATGCTTGGTATGTGTGGGATCTGACAACCTAGTTGTTTATCCTTGGTAGCCTCTCTTATGGGGAAATATAGTCTTGTGCTTCCATGAGCCATAGTAGTCCGCTACAGCCCGGTTCACCGGAGTCCTGCTAACCAATTCAAAAATGATGGGCATTTATCTAGGCCATTCTGGATCTTTGAATTAACTCATATCGTATTTGAATTGGAGCATTTAAATCCTATAAATATTTTTAAATGCTCAAATAATTCTGAAACTAGTTTTGGGTTGTTGGAAATAATCCAAACACTGCCCACCATTATTTTCAGGATTTTACAAAATGGATTAGTATTTCTACTAATTCAAAATAGAATAAAAGAAAATAGAAAACAAAAAGAGAAGATGGAGAGGGAACTAACCTGGGCCACCTACCTGTAGCAGCAACCCAGCAGGTAGGCCCAGCCCACTGGCCCATGCCAGTCACCTGCTACCTCCCGCCAGGAGGACAGGAGCGCGTGGCCGCGGCGCGCTGGCACGTGCCTCGCCAGCTCCTGCTTGCCGCCGAGGGCCTGGACGCCTCCACGAGTGCCACGCCACCTCCCCGACCCCCGTCTCACTTCTCCCTTGTTCTCTGGACCTCCCTCCCCCTCGCTCCTCTGCTTTCCCCCCTTGGCCGAGCATGCCCGTCGCCGTCGCTCGCTGTTGCCACGGCCACCGGCCCTCCCTCGCCCATCCAACGTGCTCGGGAGCTCCGCCACGCCGTCCCCGTATACCCCACCGAGCCACGTGAGCAGGGAAGCACCGCAACGCCCTCGACATCGTCGTCTTGTACCTCGGGACACCGAGATCGCCGGCACCGATTCGCGCCACCCGGGTCGTCCCCGCCCCCGCCGTCAACACCTTTCACCTCGCCGTGAGCTTCTCTCCTTTTACCCCGACGTCCCCTTCCTCTAGGTCGTCCCGTCGCCGCTGCTCACCGAGCTCCCACACCGCCGTCCGCCATGGCCGATGGGCGCGCTGCTGCCGAGCTCCTCTAGACGCCCTGCGTTGCCTAGCGTGCCCCTGGAGTGCCCAGGAACCCAACACAACCCTTTCTTCGCTCGCTAGCCGCCCGCATCGCAGCGCCTGCGCAACGCCGAACTCCGGCCACCGCCGCGAGCTTGCCTCCGGCGAGCTCGGGCCGCCTCAGCCCGTGCTGTTTGCACAAATGGACGCGGGCGATTCCCAGCTCCACGTAGATGCCCTCCGCTGGCCATTTGGTCGCCGGAGGAGGAATCCCGAGCCCCTCCGCCGTCTCGGGCTTCGCCGGCGACGAGCCGCGGGTTAACTCCGGCGGGTTGACCCGGGGGTTTGACCCCGTCTGACCAGGGTTTGACCACCCTGGTTCACTGACGCGTGGGGCCAGCCCTGCTAATTAACCCAGGTTAGTGTTAATTTACTTAGTTATTTTAATTAGCCTCTGACATGCGGGCCCAGGCCTTAACTAAACTAGATTAGGTTTAGTTTAATTTTAATTAACCTTGTTAGCTAACTGTGTCACTGAGGTGTGGACCCCACACGTCAGGTTTGACCTCGACCGAGCCGTTGACCTGCTGATGTCACTGTGAGGTCATGCTGACGCAATAATTCCTTTTTGGAATTTAAATAAATCTTAAATGATTTATTATTTTCAGAAAATGCCCAAAACTTCAAAAAATCATAGAAATTCAACCATAACTCCAAATGAAATAATTTATATATGAAAAATGATCAGAAAAATCCAATCTATCCATCTGTACCATTTTCATGCATGTTTGAGCAAGTTAACCTCACCGTTTAGGATGAAACATGATTAGGGCAAATTTCATAATAGGTTTGGATTTGGAATTTGATGTAGTTTTGAATTCCACTTCAATTAAAATAACTTTCTGTTGCATTAGCCCAAACACTAGCATATTGCCATGTCATGATCATGCATCATATTGTCGCATTTGCATTGATTGTGTTCTTCTCTATTGCCGGTACTTGTCTCCTCTCGGTAGGCGTATACCGACGATGAGTTCGATGACACCGATGAAGTGCTATAATATCTTCAGAAGTGCTAGGCAAGCAAACCCCCTTGTTCATTCCGATACAATCCCACTCTCTTGCTCCTGCTCTCTTTTACTGCATTAGGACAACAACGTTTCAACTATTACATGCTGCGGTAGCTGAACCCCTTTCCTCTGCATGGCCTGTCATTGCCACAGTAAATAGATGAAACCCACTAGCATTAGTAGGAGTTGTTTGAGCCCTGATGTGCCTACTCATTTATGCTTGTCTGTCATGCCTGCTACTGCTTAGAGTTGAGTCAGGTCTGATTCATCAGGGGTGAATTGGAATGTGGTGAACACGTCCTACTGTTGAGAGTTAAGTGTGTGGACACGATTTGGTAAAGGTAGCGGTGAGAGGCCATGTAGGAGTACATGGTGGGTTGTCTCATTGCAGCCGTTCTCAGGACCTGAGTTCTGTGTTTGTGATCCATGAACAGTTACTACCACACATTGGGTTCCGGTAACTCGGCCCCTCTCGGCTTATTAATCAACTCAATCTCTGTCCAGGAGTTGCAACTAGTTTCTGGTGTTTGTAGGTTGTGTTAGTAGTCTACCAAGTGGTACCCGGTACAGGTGGGCTTGGGACAGACTAGGCATAGTGGCTTGGTGTACCAAGTGGCACCCAGATGGTGGGCTTGGGAACCCTGCTCACATCGTTTGGGGCCGTGAGCGACACCCCGGCCGGATCTCCTTGCGGATGGAACCCGAATAGGCGATAAACCTGGACAAGAGACTTGTTGGTTAGTCAGGTCGTGGCCGACTCTCCCTCGCCCGGCTTCCGCTTGAAGGTTGCCGAGGTACATGACGTCTACAGGGCGATAAGTGGCGAGAGCGTGTGTGAAGAAGTACACCCCTGCAGGGTTATCATTATCTATTCGAATAGCCGGATTCCTCGGATATGGAAACTTGGACCCCTTGCATAGTTCATAGACAAGTGTAAGTGGATACTCTAAAACTCGCAAGATAAGCGTGAGTGCTATGGATGGCGTTCTCGCAGGGAGACGGGAGCGGATCCATAGTGGTGTATTGGTATGGTGAATTTGTGGACTCGTGTGCGCCACCTCAAAAGAGTTACTTGTAGTCGTAGTTCAGGTTAGCCACCAAGTCAAAGTTGGCTTGCTGCAGTTAACTCCACCACCCCTTTGTTGATACTGATGCATATGTAGATAGTTCCGATGTAAGTCTTGCTGGGTACATTTCTACTCATGTTTGCTTATTCTGTGTTTTGCAGAGAGACGTCAGTCTTGCTAGTAGTTCCATGTGGACTTCGACGTTTAGCTTGTTACCTCAGCTACGATCTTGTACCCTTGGGAGGGTCTTGTAGATAGTCAGGCTTCTGAGCCTTCTTCATGTAGTTGTCTCTACTCAGACAAGTTAAGCTTCCGCATGTGCTTGTTGCTTGTATGCTCTGGATGTTGGGTCATGAGACCCATGTTTGTAATATCTCGCTCCCCGGAGCCTAATGAATAAATACTTGAGTCATAGAGTTATGTTGTGATGCCATGTTGTATTTACACATATCGAGCATATTGTGTGTATGATTGAAATGCTTGGTATGTGTGGGATGCGGCAACCTAGTTGTTTATCCTTGGTAGCCTCTCTTATGGGGAAATGTAGTATTGTGCTTCCATGAGCCATAGTAGTCCGCTACAGCCCGGTTCACCGGAGTCCTGCTAGCCCAGCACTACTACTCCGGAGCACTTGACTGGACGGCATGTGATTCACTTCGTTCCTGTGTCTGTCCCTTTGGGGAAATGTCACGTGGTGACATCCGGAGTCTTGCCTACCCTGCTATAGCCCGGGTTCCCGGAGTCCTGTTAGCCCAGTCCTACAGTCCGGATTCACACGTTGCTGACCGACATGCTCGATGTTGATTCATGTATGCCTGTCCCTGTAAGTTAGTGCCACTTTGGGTTCACGACTAGTCAGGTCGGCCCTGGTTCTCTGTCATATGGATGCTAGCGACACTATCATATACGTGAGCCAAAAGGCGCAAACGGTCCCGGGCCATGGTAAGGCGACACCCGTGGGAATACCGTGCGTGAGGCCGCAAAGTGATATGAGGTGTTACAGGCTAGATCGGTGTAACTTAGAATCGGGGTCCTGACATATACGTCTCGCCAGTTGAAGCCCAATGAAAAGAACTACCCCACTCAGGACCTCGAGTTGGCGGCAGTTGTGCATGCTCTTTTAACTTGGAGACATCTCTTATTGGGAAGAAAAGTGGGCATCTTCACTGACCACAAGAGTCTCAAGTACATCTTCACTTAGCCTAATCTCAACCTCAGGCAGACTCGTTGGGTCGAAATGATTCAAGAGTATAATCTGAGTATCAAATATACTCCAGGCAAGGCCAATGTAATTGCTAACGCATTAAGAAGGAGGGCTTACTGCAACAGTCTGATTCTCAAGCCTTACCAACCCAAGCTTTGTGAAGCTTTCCGCAAACTCAATCTGCAAGTTGTTCCTCAAGGTTTCCTCGCCAACCTCCAAGTCTCTCCTACTTGTAGGGGAACGTAGTAATTTCAAAAAAAATTCCTACGCACACGCAAGATCATGGTGATGCATAGCAATGAGGGGGAGAGTCTGATCTACATACCCTTGTAGATCGCAACAGAAGCGTTGACACAACGTAGAGGAAGTAGTCGTACGTCTTCTTCCCAATCCGACCGATCCAAGCACCGTTACTCCGGCACCTCCGAGTTCTTAGCACACGTACAGCTCGATGACGATCCCCGGGCTCCGATCCAGCAAAGCTTCTGGGAGGAGTTCCATTAGCACGACGGCGTGGTGACGATCTTGATGTTCTACCGACGCAGGGCTTCGCCTAAGCACTACAATGATATGATCGAGGTGGAATATGGTGGCAAGGGGCACCGCACACGGCTAAGGAACAATCTCAATGATCAACTTGTGTGTCTAGAGGTGCCCCCTGCCTCCGTATATAAAGGAGCCAAGGGGGAGGGGTGCGGCCAGCCCTATGGAGGCGCAGGAGGAGTCCTACTCCTACCGGGAGTAGGACTCCCCCCCCAATCCTATTCCAAATAGGATTCCCAAGGGGGAAAGAGAGAGAGGGTGGCCGGCCACCTCTCCTAGTCCTAATAGGACTAGGGAGAGGGGGAGGCGCGCAGCCCTTGTGGGCAGCCCCTTTCACCTTTCCACTAAGCCCATAAGGCCCATGTGGCTCCCGGGGGGTTCCGTAACCTCCCGGTAACCGGTAAAATCCCGATTTCACCCGGAACACTTCCGATGTCCAAACATAGGCTTCCAATATATCAATCTTTATGTCTCGACCATTTCGAGACTCCTCGTCATGTCCGTGATCACATTCGGGACTCCGAACAACCTTCGGTACATCAAAATGCATAAACTCATAATGAAACTGTCATCGTAACCTTAAGCGTGCGGACCCTACGGGTTCGAGAACAATGTAGACATGACCGAGACATGTCTCCGGTCAATAACCAATAGCGGGACCTGGATGCCCATATTGGCTCCTACATATTCTACGAAGATCTTTATCGGTCAGACCGCATAACAACATACGTTGTTCCCTTTGTCATCGGTATGTTACTTGCCCGAGATTCGATCGTCGGTATCCAATACCTAGTTCAATCTCATTACCGGCAAGTCTCTTTACTCGTTCCGTAATACATCATCTCACAACTAATCATATTAGTTGTAATGCTTGCAAGGCTTATGTGATGTGTATTACCGAGAGGGCCCAGAGATACCTCTCCGACAATCGGAGTGACAAATCCTAATCTCGAAATACGCCAACCCAACATCTACCTTTGGAGACACCTGTAATTCTCCTTTATAATCACCCAGTTACGTTGTGACGTTTGGTAGCACCCAAAGTGTTCCTCCGGCAAACGGGAGTTGCATAATCTCATAGTCATAGGAACATGTATAAGTCATGAAGAAAGCAATAGCAACATACTAAACGATCGGGTGCTAAAGCTAATGGATGGGTCGTCAATCAATCAATTCAACTAATGATGTGACCTCGTTATCAATAACAACTCATTGTTTCATGGTCAGGAAACAATAACATCTTTGATAACGAGCTAGTCAAGTAGGAGGCATACTAGTGACAACTTTGTTTGTCTATGTATTCACACATGTATTATGTTTCCGGTTAATACAATTCCAGCATGAATAATAAACATTTATCATGATTATAGGATAAATAAATAACTTTATTATGCCCTCTAGGGCATATTTCTTTCCAGTCTCCCGCTTGCACTAGAGTCAATAATCTAGATTACACTGTAATGATTCTTACACCCAGGGAGCCTTGTGCTGATCATGTTTTTGCTCGGAAGAGGCTTAGTCCAACGGGTCTGCAACATTCAGATCCGTATGTATCTTGCAAATCTCTATGTCTTCCCACCTGGACTAGATCCCGAATGGAGTTGAAGCGTCTCTTGATGTGTTTGGTCCTTTTGTGAAATCTGATTCCTTTGCCAAGGCAATTGCAACCAGTATTGTCACAAAAGATTTTCATTGGGACCCGATGCATTAGGTATGACACCTAGATCGGATATGAACTCCTTCATCCAGACTCCTTTCGTTTGCTGCTTCCGAAGCAGCTATGTACTCCGCTTCACATGTAGATCCCGCTACGACGCTTTGTTTAGAACTGCACCACTGACAGCTCCCCCGTTTATGTAAACACGTAATCCGTTTGCCGATTTAGAAATCGTCCGGATCAGTGTCAAAGCTTGCATCAACGTACCTTTACGTGAGCTCTTTCACCTCCATATACGAGAAACATATCTTAGTCCTTCAGGTATTCAGGATGTTCTTTGACTGCTGTCCAGTGATCCACTCCTGGATAACTTTGTACCCCTGCTAAAACTTGTAGCAAAGGCACACATCAGGTCTGGTACAACAGCATTTGCAATACATGATAGATCCTATGGCTGAATGCATAGGGAACATCTTTCATATTCTCTTATCTTCTGCAGTGGTCGGCATTGAGTCCTTACTCAACTTCACACCTTGTAACACAGGCAAGGAACCTTCTGCTTGATCCATTTTGACTTCTTCAAATTTTTGTCAAGGTATGTGCTTTGTGAAAGTCCAATTAAGCGTCTTGATCTACTCTATAGATCTTAAATGCTAATATGTAAGCAGCTTCACCGAGGTCTTTTCATTGAAAAACTTTTATTCAAGTATCCCTTTATGCTATCCAGAAATCTAATATCATTTCCAATCAGCAATATGTCATCCACATATAATATCAGAAATGCTACAGAGCTCCCACTCACTTCTGTAAAATACAGGCTTCTCTCGAAAGTCTGTATAAAAACCAATGCTTTGATCACACTATTAAACGTTTATTCCAACTCCGAGAGGCTTGCACCAGTCCAATAAATGGAATCGCTGGAGCTTGCAACACTTTGTTAGCTCCTTTGGATCGACAAAAACCTTCCGGTTGCATCACATACACTCTCTTCCAGAAATCCATTCAGGAATGCAGTTTTGACATCAATCTACCAAAATTTCATAATCATAAAATGCGGCAATCGCTACATGATCGGATGGGACTTAAGCATCGCTACGGGTGAGAAGGTCTCATCGTAGTCATCCCTTGAACTGCCGAAAACCTTTTGCGACAAGTCGAAGCTTTGTAGACAGTAACATTACCCAGCGAGTCCAGTCTTCTTCTTAAAAATCCATTTATTCTCATTGCTTGCCGATCATCGGGCAAGTCAACCAAAGTCCATACTTGTTCTCATACATGGATCCCATCTCAGATTTCATGGCTTCAAGCCACTTTGCGGAATCTGGCTCACCAATCGCTTCTTCATAGTTCGTAGGTTCATCATGATCTAGTAGCATGACTTTTCCAGAACAGGATTACGTACCAACTCCTGGTGCGGATCTTACTCTGGTTGATCTACGAGGTTCAGTAGTATCTTGATCTGAAGTTTTATGATCATTATCGTTAACTTCCTCACTCACTGGTGTAGGTGTCACTGAAACAGTTTTCTGTGATAAACTACTTTCCAGTAAGGAGCAGGTAGTTACCTCGTCAAGTTCTACTTTCCTCCCACTCCACTTCTTTCGAGAGAAACTCCTCTCTAGAAAGGCCATTCTTTAGCAAGAATGTCTTGGCCTTCGGATCTGTGATAGAAGGTGTACCAACAGTTTCCTTTGGGTATCCTATGAAGACACATTTCTCTGATTTTGGGTTCGAGCTTATCAGTTGAAGCTTTTTCACATAAGCATCAGCAGCCCCAAACTTTAAGAAACGACAACTTTGGTTTCTTGCCAAACCACAGTTCATAAGGCATCGTCTCAACGGATTTTGATGGTGCCCCTATTTAACGTGAATGCGCCGTCTCTAGAGCAATAACCCCAAAACGATAGCGGTAAATCTAGTAAGAGACATCATAGATCGCACCATATCTAGTAAAGTACGATACGACATTCGGACACACCATTACGCTGTGGTGTTCCGGGTGGCGTGAAGTTGTGAAACTATTCCGCAGTTTCAAATGTACACCAAACTCGTACTCAAATATTCTCCTCCACGATCAGATCGTAGACACTTTAATTTCTTGTTACGATGATTTTCAACTCACTCTGAAATTCTTTGAACTTTTCAAATGTTCAGACTTATGTTTCATTAAGTAGATATATCCATATCTGGCTTAAATCATCTGTGAAGGTGAGAAAATAACGATATCCGCCATGAGCTCAATATTCATCGACACATACATCTGGTATGTTGATTTCCAACAAATCTATTGCTCTCTCCATAGTACCGGAGAACGGTGTTTTTAGTCATCTTGCCCATGAGGCACGGTTCGCAAGTACCCAAGTGATTCATATCAAGTGGTTCCAAGTCCATCAGTATGGAGTTTCTCATGCGCTTTACACCGAATATGACCTAAACGACAGTGCCACAAATAAGTTGCACTTTCATTATCACTCTGCATCTTTTGGCTTTAACATTATGAATATGTGTATTACTACTATCGAGATCAATAAAAATAGACCACTCTTCAAGGTGCATGACCATAAAAGATATTACTCATATAAATAGAACAACCATTATTCTCTGATTAAATGAATAACCGTCTCGCATTAAACAAGATCCAGATATAATGTTCATGCTCAACTGCTGGCACCAAATAACAATTATTTAGGTCTAATATAATCCCGAAGTAGAATGTAGAAGGTAGCATGCCGACCGCGATCACATCGACTTTGGAACCGTTTCCCACGCGCATCGTCACCCTCGTCCTTTGCCAGTGCCCCGCTTATTCCGTAGTCCCTGTTTCGAGTTTGCAAATATTAGCAACAGAACAGTATCAAATACCTAGGTGCTACTGCGAGCTCTAAGTTAAGGTACACATCAAATAACAGTATATCACATATACCTTTGTTCACCTGCCATCCTTCTATCCGCAAAAATACTTGGGGCAGTTTCCGCTTCCAGTGACCAGTCCTGCTTGCAGTAGAAGCACTCATTTTCAGGCTTAGGTCCAGACTTTGGGTTTCCTTCTCCTGAGCAGCAACCTTGCCTGCCGTTCTTCTTGTAGTTCCCCTTTCTTCTTCCCTTTGCCCTTTTTCTTGAACTAGTGGTCTTGTTTAACCATCATACTTTGATGCTCCTCTTGATTTCTACCTCCGCAGCTTTCAGCATTGCGAAGAGCTCGGGAATAGTCTTGTTCATTCCCTTGCATATTATAGTTCATCACGAAAGCTCTGTAGCTTGGTGGCAGTGATTGGAAGAATTCTGTCAATGACGCAATCATCCGGAAGATTAACTCCCAATTGAATCAAGTGATTATTATACCCAGACATTTTGAGTATATGCTCACTGACAGAACTGTTCTCCTCCATCTTGCAGCTATAGAACTTATTGGAGACCTTCATATCCTCTCAATTTGGGCATTTGCTTGAAATATTACTTCAAACTCCTAGAACATCTCATATGCTCCATGACGTCAAAACATCGTTGAAGTCCTGATTCCTAAGCCGTAAAGCATGGCACCTGACTATCGAGTAGTCATCAGCTTTGCTCTGGCCAGACCGTTCATACCATCTGGTGTTGCTCCAGCAGCAGGCCTGGGCACCTAGCGGTGGCTTCCAGACGTAATTTCTTCTGAGCAGCAATGAGGAATCCTCCAAGTTACTGGACCCAGTCCGTGTAATGCTAACCATCATCTTTCACTTTGCTTTCTCAAGGAACGCATTAAAATTCAAGGGAACAACAGGCACGAGCCATCTATATACAACCAACATAAAACAAGCAAGATACTATCAGGGACTGGTCATGATAAATTTAAAGTTCAATTAATCATATTACAAAGAACTCCCACTTAGATAGACATCCCTCTAATCCTCTAAGTGATCACGTGATCCAAATCAACTAAACCATGTCTGATCATCACGTGAGATGGAGTAGTTTCAATGGTGAACATCATTATGTTGATCATATCTACTATATGATTCACGCTCGACCTTCCGGTCTCCGTGTCCCGAGGCCATATCTGCATATGCTAGGGTCGTCAAGTTTAACCTGAGTATTCCATGTGCAAAACTGGCTTGCACCCATTGTAGATGGACGTAGAGCTTATCACACCCGATCATCACGTGGTGTCTGGGCACGACGAACTTTGGCAACGGTGCATACTCAGGGAGAACACTTCTTGATAATTTAGTGAGAGATCATCTTATAATGCTACCGTCAATCAAAGCAAGATAAGATGCATAAAAAGATAAACATCACATGCAATCAATTTAAGTGATATGATATGGCCATCATCATCTTGTGCTTGTGATCTCCATCTCCGAAGCACCGTCATGATCACCATCGTCACCGGCGCGACACCTTGATCTCCATCGTAGCATCGTTGTCGTCTCGCCAATCTTATGCTTCTACGACTATCGCTACCGCTTAGTGATAAAGTAAAGCATTACAGGGCGATTGCATTGCATACAATAAAGCGACAACCATATGGCTCCTGCCAGTTGCCGATAACTCGGTTACAAAACATGATCATCTCATACAATAAAATTTAGCATCATGTCTTGACCATATCACATCACAACATGCCCTGCAAAAACAAGTTAGACGTCCTCTACTTTGTTGTTGCAAGTTTTACGTGGCTGCTACGGGCTTAAGTAAGAACCATCTCACCTACGCATCAAAACCACAACGATAGTTTGTCAAATAGACTCCGTTTTAACCTTCGCAAGGACCGGGCGTAGCCACACTCGGTTCAACTAAAGTTGGAGAGACAGTCGCCCGCAAGCCATCTATGTGCAAAGCACGTCGAGGGAACCAGTCTCGCGTAAGCGTACGCGTAAGGTTGGTCCGGGTCGTCTCGTCCAACAATACCGCCGAACCAAAGTATGACATGCTGGTAGGCAGTATGACTTGTATCGTCCACAACTCACTTGTGTTCTACTCGTGCAAATAACATCAAACCATAAAACCTAGGCTCGGATGCCACTGTTGGGGAACGTAGTAATTTCAAAAAAAATTCCTACGCACACGCAAGATCATGGTGATGCATAGCAATGAGGGGGAGAGTCTGATCTACATACCCTTGTAGATCGCAACGGAAGCGTTGACACAATGTAGAGGAAGTAGTCGTACGTCTTCTTCCCAATCCGACCGATCCAAGCACCGTTACTCCGGCACCTCCGAGTTCTTAGCACACGTACAGCTCGATGACGATCCCCGGGCTCCGATCCAGCAAAGCTTGGGGGAGGAGTTCTGTCAGCACGACGGCGTGGTGACGATCTTGATGTTCTACCGACCCAGGGCTTCGCCTAAGCACTACAACAATATGATCGAGGTGGAATATGGTGGCAAGGGGCACCGCACACGGCTAAGGAACGATCTCAATGATCAACTTGTGTGTCTAGAGGTGCCCCCTGCCTCCGTATATAAAGGAGCCAAGGGGGAGGGGTGCGGCCAGCCCTATGGAGGCGCAGGAGGAGTCCTACTCCTACCGGGAGTAGGACTCCCCCCCCGCAATCCTATTCCAAATAGGATTCCCAAGGGGGAAAGAGGGAGAGGGGTGGCCGGCCACCTCTCCTAGTCCTAATAGGACTAGGGGAGGGGGGGAGGCGCGCAGCCCTTGTGGGCAGCCCTTTCACCTTTCCACTAAGGCCCACTAAGGCCCAAATGATTCCCGGGGGGTTCCGGTAACCTCCCGGTACTCCGGTTAAATCCCGATTTCACCCGGAACACTTCCGATGTCCAAACATAGGCTTCCAATATATCAATCTTTATGTCTCGACCATTTCGATACTCCTCGTCATGTCCGTGATCACATCCGGGACTCCGAACAACCTTCGGTACATCAAAATGCATAAACTCATAATATAACTGTCATCGTAACCTTAAGCGTGCGGACCCTACGGGTTCGAGAACAATGTAGACATGACCGAGACACGTCTCCGGTCAATAACCAATAGCGGGACCTGGATGCCCATATTGGCTCCTACATATTCTACGAAGATCTTTATCGGTCAGACCGCATAACAACATACGTTGTTCCCTTTGTCATCGGTATGTTACTTGCCCGAGATTCGATCGTCGGTATCCAATACCTAGTTCAATATCGTTACCGGCAAGTCTCTTTACTCGTTCCGTAATACATCATCTCACAACTAACATATTAGTTGTAATGCTTGCAAGGCTTATGTGATGTGTATTACCGAGAGGGCCCAGAGATACCTCTCTGACAATCGGAGTGACAAATCCTAATCTCGAAATACGCCAACCCAACATCTACCTTTGGAGACACCTGTAATGCTCCTTTATAATCACCCAGTTACATTGTGACGTTTGGTAGCACCCAAAGTGTTCCTCCGGCAAACGGGAGTTGCATAATCTCATAGTCATAGGAACATGTATAAGTCATGAAGAAAGCAATAGCAACATACTAAACGATCGGGTGCTAAGCTAATGGAATGGGTCATGTCAATCAGATCATTCAATTAATGATGTGACCTCGTTAATCAAATAACAACTCATTGTTCATGGTCAGGAAACATAACCATCTTTGATTAATGAGCTAGTCAAGTAGAGGCATACTAGTGACACTTTGTTTGTCTATGTATTCACACATGTATTATGTTTCCGGTTAATACAATTCCAGCATGAATAATAAACATTTATCATGATTATAAGGAAATAAATAATAACTTTATTATTGCCTCTAGGGCATATTTCCTTCACTACTTTGTAAGATCAGATTCACGAGGCTCAACTTCTTGATGCTATGGTGAAGAAGGTGAAGATTGGGATTGCCAAGAGTCAACCCAAGTACAAGTGCTATCGCCTTGATGACAAGGATACTCTATTCTACGAGGATCGCATTGTTGTGCCTAGAGGTGATCTTCGTAAAGTCATTATGAACGAAGCTCGCAATTCACTCCTCTCTATTCACCCTGGAGGTATAAATATGTACCATGACCTCAAGAAGTCGTATTGGTGGACTCGAATGAAGCGTGAGATTGCTTAGTTCGTGAATGAATGTGATGTTTGCAGAAGAGTGAAGGAAGAACACTAACAACCAGCTGGTCTCCTCCAACCTCTTGCCATTCTAGAATGGAAGTTTGACCATATTGAGATGGACTTCGTAACTGGATTTCCAAAGTCCAAGCGTGGCAATGATGCTATCTTTGTTGTCATCGACAAACTCACTAAAGTGGCTCATTTTCTTCCTATCAAAGAATCACTTGTAACGCCCTCGATGCGGCTATATCTCCCACGTGTCGAAGCACGACTTAGAGGCATAACCGCATTGAAAGCAACGTGGCAAGTGAGGTAATCTTCACAACAACCCATGTAATACAATAAGGGGGAAGGATACATAGTTGGCTTACACTCGCCACGTCATACAAAAACATGAATAAGTCATTACATTCATCCAATACACTCAGGGTCCGACTACGGAACCAAAATAAAGATCAAGCCCCAAATGCGACAAAGTCCCGATCGCCCCAACTGGGCACCACTACTGATCATCTGGGAAAGACACATAGTAACAACGGGAGGCTTCATCGAACTCCCACTTGAGCTCGGTCATATCATCTGGAATGGTATCATCGGTCCCTGCATGTGGTTTTGGAAGGAAACTGTGAGTCACGGGGACTCAACAATCTCACACCCTCACGATCAAGACCATTTAAGCTTATAGGTAAGGTAAGGGTATGATGTGGAGCTGCAGCAAGCGACTCTCATATATGGTGGCTAACATATGCAAATGATAGAGAGAAGAGAAGGCAAAAGCACGGTCGAACAACTATGATCAAGAAGTGATCCTAGAACAACCTACGTCAAACATTACTCCAACACTGTGTTCACTTCCCGGACTCCGCCGATAAGAGACCATCACGGTTACACACGCGGTTGGTGCATTTTAATTAAGTTAAGTTTCATGTTATTCTATAACCGGACATTAACAAATTCCCATCTACCCATAACCGCGGGCACGGCTTTCGAAAGTTCAAATCCCTGCAGGGGAGTCCCAACTTAGCCCATCACAAGCTCTCACGGTCAACGAAGGATATTCCTTCTCCCAGGACAATCCGATCAGACTCGGCATCCCGGTTACAAGACATCCTCGACAATGGTAAAACAAGTCCAGCAACACCACCCGAATGTGCCGACAAATCCCGATAGGAGCTGCACATATCTCGTTCTCAGGGAACACCGGATTGTCCAAGGTTTCGGTAGGCCAGCCCAGAGTTTCCCCTGGTGGCCACCGGCAGCTGACAGGTTGGACCAACACTCAAAGGAGCACTGGCCCGGGGGTTTAAATAATGATGACCCTTGAGTCTGCGGAACCCAAGGGAAAAAGAGGCTAGGTGGCGAATGGTAAAACCAATGTTGGGCATTGCTGGAGGAGTTTTATTCAAGGCAAACTGTCAAAGGGTTCCATTATAACCCAACCGTGTAAGGAGCGCAAAATCCGGGAACATAACACCGATATGACGGAAAACTAGGGCGGCAAGAGTGGAACAAAACACCAGACATAAGGCCGAGCCTTCCACCCTTTACCAAGTATATAGGTGCATTAAGATAAACAATGTAATATTGTGATACCCCAAGAATAAACAATGTTCCAACAAGGAACGATCTCCAATCTTCACCTGCAACTAGCAACGCTATAAGAGGGGATGAGCAAAGCGGTAACATAGCCAAACAACGGTTTGCTAGGACAAGGTGGGTTAGAGGTTTGACATGGCAATATGGGAGGCATGATAAGCAAGTGGTAGGCATCGTAGCATAGGCATAGCAAAAGAGCGAGCATCTAGCAAGCAAAGATAGAAGTGATTTCGAGGGTATGGTCATCTTGCCTGCAAAGTTCTCAGAGTTGCCTTGATCCTCGTAAGCAAATTCAACGGGATCCTCGTTCACGTACTCGTCTCCCGGCTCTACCCAAACAAGAACAACAAGCAAAAGGAACACAATCAACCACGTGCAATGCTCAAACAACATGATGCAAACATGGTATGATATGCGGGATGCGATATGCGATGCATATGCATGATTTGGAAAGGAATGATTGAACCTGATCTCAACTTGGAAATCCAAGAGTGCCACTGGAAAGGTGAGGTGATTTCGATCGAAATCGATATAAAGATCACCGGAATCGGATGCACGGTTTGGAAATGGCAAGCAAAACAAATATGGCACCGGTCTGCGATTAACAGTAAGTAGCCTTCTAAATGCATCAAGATAAATAAGCTACTGCACTCAAACATGACAAAAAAATACATGACAGGGATCCAATCGTAATGCTTGACAAAAGATGAACACTGATCTACGGCTAATTCACTAAATAACAGGTTCAAACAAGCATGGCAAAAATGCAAAAGATAAGAGGTTTCAGACTTGGTGAAATTAACAGCATGTCAGGAATTTATCATCAGGAAGCAATGTTTAGAACACGATAACTACATGCTACAGGAACATATCATGGCAAAGCAAGGCATGGCATGAAGCTACTCAAAGCATATAACAAAAGTCCCTTAGTGACCATAAGCCAAAAGGGATCAGAAAATACAATTGCAAGTATGTGAACATAGCAAAAACATAAACAGATTCAGACTTGGTGAAAAACTGGAGCATGCGAAACAGTTAACGAGTAGGCATGTTTACGAGCTTGATGGACTCACTACGAGGCATTGCATGACAAAATAAGTATACACCCAGCAAATATACATGGCATAGAAGCTAGACATGGCAAGAACAACAACATAGCTTGCACGGATCCACAACAACAAGCTCGGCAAAATTGCTAAACATGTTAACAATCTGCCAGGAACATTTTATAGAAAAAGTAGAGCTCGATTGACTCAAGCTAGGTTGCTCCATAATTGGAAAAAAAGACATGGATGGATAGGGCTCAACATTATCTACAAAACATCCTTACTGATCATGCTCAAAAGAGGCATGGATCACTAGGAAACAACATGAACATATGGCATAAAAATAATGACAGGACAAGGACTTAGTGAAATTCTAAGTCCCTGAAATCAGCATCATTGAGTAAGCCACTTTGCATGCTTGTGCTAGTCACCACATAGATCATAAAAATACATGGCATACACCCCTGTAAAGATAGCATGGCATTCTTCAAAACACATGTAGAGCTTAGGATCATAGCATGCACACATTAATCATGGCAAAAATGAAAAAAAGTGCATTTGCTGAAACAGATCTGAAACTCTCCTCACATAGCCCTCTTCGAACAGCATTTCCGGCATCAAGATGAGCTCAAATGAAAATGATGCAAAGAGATGAAATGATGTACTCGTCGAGACGAACATTTTGATATGCTACACGCACGAATCGGAGCTACGATGAGGAAGTTATGATGCGATGAAGAATGCCAAAATTTACTGAAATAGGGGCGAAAAATTAGGTCAACCTCCGAATTCTAGATCTGGATCCAGGCACGATCTTCGAGGTTCACCGGACTTGGTCAACACGGTGGCTGGGACTGTAGCTGCGCCGGCCGGAGCTCGCCGGGGACTTGCCGGAGGAGGCCGGAGTTGGGGAAGCCGGATCCGGCGCAGGCGGAGGAGGCCAGCGACGGGACGGTGGAGGGCGGTGACCGCGGCGCGGGGCGGTGCGCAGGGCGCCGGCGACGAGCAGGGCGCCGGCGACGAGGTTCGCCGGAGTTGGGTGCTCCTCTCCCTGGAGCTGGCGCGGAGGGCGATGGAGGGAGCCGGGATGGAGCAGCGGCGGGGAACGGGCCGCGCGGGGGCCCGGTTCGGGCTCGCCCGGGCCGGCGGCGGGAGGAGGACAGCGGCGCCACGTGGAGGCTCCCGGTTGGACGTTGGTGGTGGCGGACGTTGTCCAGCGCCGACGGACATGTCCGGCGCGCGGAGAGGAGCGGGGAGCTAGGGTTAGGGTAGGTTTGATCCGAAAATTTCGGGGAGGAGGCCTTTTTATAGGTAGGGGGAGCTAGGAGGCTCCAAATTGAGCATGATTTTCGGCCACGCGATAGTGATTGAACGATCTAGATGATGGAGGAGGTTTAAGTGGGTTTTGGGCCACTTTGGAGGGGTGTTGGGCTGCAACACACCCGAGGCCTTTTCGGTTCCTCGGTTAACCGTTGGAGTATCAAACGAAGTCCAAATGGTACGAAACTTGACAGGCGGTCTACCGGTAGTAAACCAAGGCCGCATGACAAGTGTTAGTCCAATCTGAAAACGTTTAAGACCCGCACACGAAAAGAGGTAGAAAGGGACACCGGAGGACATAGGAGCGCCGGAATGCAAAACGGACAACAGGGAAAATGCTCGAATGCATGAGACGAACACGTACGCAAATGCAATGCACATGATGACATGATAAGATATGCATGACAAAGACACAACACACGGAGACAAAAACCCGACAACGATGAAATAACAAAACTTAGCGCCGGAAACGACAAGAGTTGGAATACAAATAAGGTAAATTACATCCGGGGTGTTACATTCATGAACTGTAAGAGAGACACTGTGTAGCGTGCCATTGGTATTCTAATTTACGTGTTTTGCACATACTCGAAGTACTAGTAAGGTACATGTGCATTGCACGCATCAGATTTTGCAACCAAATTATGAATAAATACCACACTATAGCATGTAAGCTCTGAGTCATATATGCCTGATGTAGCCCTTCGTTTAATTCTTATAGTTCATCTCATTCAAAATCAATTAGTTTTTATAAAAAAGCTAAGAACGCGGGAATAGGAAAAACATGGAATTATAGTGGAATGTCATCTTGAATCCTATAGGATTGTAGGAGTGTTTGATTGTGCATAGAAAAAACGCAGAATTCTTTCTAAGAGGTTTGAGTGGATGGGATGTTTCCTATGAAATCTAGTGCAAATGAATCATATGGAAAAATTCCTATGGTTTACAATCCTACGAATCAAACAACCAAGATAGGAAAAATTCCTAATGATTAGAATCATCCAAAATTCCGTTGAGAATCCTTTGAATCAAAGAAGACCTTAATCTATTTTATGATTCATGGAATTGTGCGTTGTAAAGAATAAAGTAAAAACAAATAATGGCAATTCAACTAGAAAAAAGTTTGGGCAGTTATGATACGGAAGATTCTAGAACAAAAGAGAACCACTGTTGTTTTGAGGTTTGTGCATTATGCTTAAGTTCAACCATGGAGTCTGCTAGATTGTACATGTGGCAAAATCTCGTGGGGGGCTAGAAGATGGTGCGAGGGGCCGGGTGGAGGGAGACTATGAAGGAATGCACAAGTGCGAGATCAATATTTAGAGAGAGGGGGCGAACACGTGCGCTGATGCGCGCAATGGCGGAGCCATGAAAAATAAATGAGCTAGGGGGGCAAGCATTGCTAATCCTTTACGAGGAGGGTCAATTCATGAACTTAAACCATTTTTAGCAGCAATTTTCTAATGATCATATTCATATTAACCTTGATATATAGTGATGTTAGGGGGGGAGGGGGGCAGGGCCCTTACTGCCCCTGTCTTTGCCATTGTGCACGCGTCTGAGAGATGAAGCGGAAGGCATGGATGATGAGAGGGGGATGTTGGATACCTAATTAATGTGGGTGTATTAGCTATATATGTTAATCCTATATAGAGAGGTATAGATTGATCGATGTGGACGTGGGAAAGAGGGTGAGACCTCACTGGATATATCGATTGATCGGTTTGTGTGGAAAACTATGAAAGACCTAGCTATACACACACATACATAGAGGAACATCGATCGTTGTGCATGCACGCATGACAGATAAAGAATGCCCAATATGATGGAGAGGGGATGTGTGTTGGTGTGTGCCTTCATGGGAGACAGACCTGAAGAAAAAGATTGCATGCGTGCGATGGATAATGCCGACTGGTAGTGTGTGTGCATGCATGCATGAGAGAAAGTTAGTGGTACAATTATAAAGAGAAGACTACTGTGTGGGTGTAAAAGAATAGCTGAATAGGTGAGGTCACAATCAATGTAAAGTTGAATTCAAATATTTGAATAAGAGATCCTGATGTTTGAAACCCATGCATGCATGAATATAACGGAGATCTGCACGGTGTGGTTTGGAAATGAGCATGCTGTAATGTATACACATTGAACAAGGTCAGACTGATTTGAATTTGAGATACCGATGGCAGACATCATTTGTCCACGTCGCATCCATGCATGGACACACTATTCTAATTGGAGATGATGGGCGACTTTTGCATCACATATCTATATCTATACCCCTATATATATTATATTTTATATTTTTTTATTGTGTGCGGGTAACTTTAACTTTGAAAGATGGTCGTTGGATGAGGCGAATTCGATGGTCCAAAGATGGCAAATTTGAGCACTACTGGCCGTTGGATATCATCTAGATTCCACCAGATTTCGCCACATGTATAATCTAGAAGACTCCATGGTTGAACTTAAGCATAATGCACAAACATCAAAACACAAGCACTTTTTATCTGTTCTACAATCTTCCGTATCAGAATTGCCCAAATATTTTTCTACATGATTTGCCATTATTTGTTTTTACTTTATGTCTTACGACGCACAATTCCATGAATCTTAAAATAGATTAGATTTCTTATAAAAACTAGATGGTTTTGAATGAAATGAACTATAAGAATTAAACGAACATCTACATCATGCATATATGACTCAAAGCTTGCATGCTATAATGTGGTATTTATTCATAATTTGGTTGCCAAATCTCATGCGTGCAATGCATGTGTACCTTACTCTAGTCTAAATGGTGTTTGTCTGTGTGTTGTGCGTGTTGAGGTGCAAATTGTCTTTTTTTGGGTACACGCTAAGCTTGTTCTTCCAAAATTTCAAGCCGCGCCTTGTTATGCCAAAAATTCAAGCTAGCGTCTCTGTCTATCGTGCTGCGAAACTCCTGCCTCTTCAACCCGCGCCTTGTTAGCCCGAAATATTTAAGATATATCTTTGTCTCATTGTGCTCCGACAACTCCCTCCATCTCAACCCGCGCCTTGCTATTCCGAAATTACAACGCGCGCGAAAACTCCCACCTCCTCTGAAATCCCGACACGCGAAATGCCCATGGTACCCCTGAACCGAAAGAACCGCCTCAAATCGGTGTGGGTACTTTCGTAACTTACCCCACATTTCGGACAAGCGCGTCTCTAAGCCATGGTTTCCCATTGCCATCCCATCTGCCCACCCATTCGTACTCCGAGTCCGCGAAAACCCCACACCCTGCTCCGTCCGCCACCCAGCCGGAGCCTCTTCCCCGACGATGTCGTCCATAGCAACACCTCGACGTCCCTCATCCACTGTACCGGATGAGGATTCGTCGTCGATCTCATCGTCCCACCGGTTCAGCCACCCCGTCCTCCACCTCCAAGGAGCTGCCCTGACGTTCCCCTCGTCTTTCGCACCACCTCCATTCCCACACCGCCGTCTTCACCTGCACCACCAGAAGAGCATCATCATCACCGTTTCCTCGGATTAAGCTACGGCCTAATCGGCGCCACCAAAGAGGTTGTACACTAATCGCCGCATTTTCTTCTTGATTCGATCTCACGGTGCTGCCGGCGCTCGGTCCCGAGCCGACACGGCGCGGCTTCATCCACGGTGGCATCGCCGGCCACTTCCTCCACGGCGTCGCTCCCTCGGCGGCGACGTCCACATCAGTAGGACTTGCTGCTGCTTTAGCTCTCGCTCGCGCTGCTGCTCTGCTCTTGCTCTCAGTCCCCTGCCTGGTCTGCTCTTGCTATTGCTCTTGCTCATGCTGCTACTCTCGCTCTTGCTCTTGCTTGCGATGCTGCTCCGATTTAGCTACACTTCACTCCGATGCCGCCGGGGTGAAGGAAGAACCAGCCGCAGCGGGGAGGGGGGCTCGCCGGAGAGGTACCCCACTATCTATCTTAGGGTTCAGGATGGGGGTGGTGGTCGCCGGCGGTGGCGGGGCGTTGGCGTGGGGATCGCCGGAGAAAAAGCTCGACACGGGGGGGGGTAGAGGGATGGCCGGGGCAGCGGCGGACCGGCGGTGGGGAGTGTTTTCCGGGCGGGCGGGGCGGCGCACCGCCGGCCGCGGGTGGGGGGGGGCTGATGTTTGGCCGGCTCAGGGGGGTGGAGGTTGAAGATGAACCGCAGGCCCTTGATTTCGTATCCAACGGCTGCAAAATCGACTGATCAGAGATGAAAAAGTCAGTCGACCGACGTGTAGCCTCACCTTGCTAGTGCGTTCAGTTTCGATGGCAAAATTCAGTTTCGACAGCAAAATTCAGTTTCGACAGTTAAGTTCAGTTTCGAAAATTAAGTTCAGTTTCGACAGTTAAATTCAATTTTGAAAATTAAGCTCAGAGATGAGCGGCTGATGTATTTTACATCTAGCACTTTGTGTTTATGTATTTTACGTCATGTATTGGAGATGCTATTAGAATTCCACTCAGGTTAACGTTGTTCGTTGTCTCTCTTGTCCTGCTTCAGCCTCGGCGTCGTACAACTCACCGGAGCTGCTCCAACGACGAAACCCTCCATCACAGCGGAGCAGTACCTCGGGCTCCATCTCCAGACGCCTAAGATCTTCTTCCCCTCCTCCGACAGCCAAGTCAGCCGGAGCATCCTCACTGGCCAACCCAATCATGCTGAGATCGACATGGCTTCGCCAAAGAGGTTGTACACTGGTTGCATCTCTTTTTTACTCTACATGTTATATATATTGTCCACTGAGCACTCGTAGTAACGGGAAATAGGATTATTTTATCCTACTGTATGACAAGCAGTGAGGTACCAGGCAACTTAGCTATCCGTGATGGACTCTCTTGAACGCCATCATTATTTATCTCTGTGCGTTTGACCTGTGCATTTGTCGATGGGCCTGGGAGTTGAGCTAGTATGGCAGTGGCCTGGGTCCAAAGTAATAGAAGTAGCACAAAAACACTTTTTTGTGTAGGATTTTCCTTGCTCAAGCCTGCCTACTAGAATCGCCAGTGCTTGAAAGGAAAAGTGAATGAAAAACATCGGAATTGGAAAGTTTCCTATGGTACTACTTTTCATGAATTTGTTTCAAAGGAATGGAGCAAAGGAAAACTATAGGATTTGTTCCTTTAGTGTCTCCTTGAAAGAAAAACCGTAGGAATTCTAATTTCCACTTCTCCTCCTTTTAGTATTCCTATTCATCAAGCACAAGACTAAGAGATAGTAGCATAATAGCATTATAACCGTACATTTTCTTGTGGTTTGACTTAATCTCACCATGCTTTTTGCATCCTGTGATCTTCCAATTGTTGTGAATCAAACACCCAGATTGGCAGAAATCCTGTGTTTTTAAATTCTCTATTTTGCAGATGCATTCCTATCCTATTCCGGTCTATTTCCTATCCCTGCATTGTTAGAATCCTCAAATTCAAACAAGCCCTTACTCAATTACTTCTGTTACAAATATGTGTCAAAGAAAACCTTGTGTGGTTTGTCCTGCTCCTGCGGCGCTGTGTTCCACCCCAGCACAGCTGCTCCAACGACGGAAGGGTTCACCACAGCAGGGATCTGCTCTCCAGACTGTCTTTCACTATCTCAGATCTTCTTCCCCGCCGCCGGCAGCCACGGCAACTGCATTACCATCATCAACTGAGAAGATGACCTTGAGGACTACACGGGTCCGCAAGAGAGGTCGCACTCTTCCGTGTCTGCTTACGTTAGGCGTCGCTTAATATGATGACATGCTACATTATCGTCATGTTCACCTATTAGACTCCGAGTCAGGTCCAAACTAATGCTAAAACTTGAGTTTTTAAATGGTTGTGGGGTACATATTGGGGTAGCAATCAGTACTATCTGTCTACTATCTGGTTAATCTCTGGTCTCTACTATGAGTTTCATGTTGGGTGCAAACAAACATTAAAGGAGCCATTATCTGTATTTTTTAACTAAAGCTATTATCTGCCTGCTATCATTGGTTTTGGGTCTATCCATAGTTTGCTACCATCACTCTGGATTTGTGCATGCACTCCTTACATAATCTCACTATGTTTTATTCCTATGCATGCCAGTTATTGTACACAATGGAACTGATCATGTAGAGCAAAAGAGACGAGCCTTGCGTGGCAATAAAATTTCATGCAGACGTCGTTCCATGGTGGGCGCAAAGGCAACCCCCCCTCCACCCATTTCGGATCGTAATCAAGAGGAAGATAACTGTTATGAGGGGGATTCAGAAGGAGAAGACCACTCCTATTTACCCCATGAGGCCTTCGCTCTAACTTGGCATGCTGATGTTGGTAATATCATGCATATGGTGCCTTGCATTGCTTACTGTATACATTAAAGATGTCATCTGCTTAGTTTAGACACGCTTTGTGTCAATGCCATCTGTTTAGTTTCTTTATCGTATATGTGAATCATGTAATGCCATCTTGTCTAGCCAGGCATCATATATGTGAATTTTGCAATGCCACCCTGGTTAGCCAGTCATCTTATATGTGAATTATATCATGCCATAATTTATTATTACGTGTTAAATTTGTCAACAATTTTAGTACATTGAATTACTCTTCCCGTGCATCAGCCATTTGGCACGGTCATGGAAAAATCTGGAGTGGAAACAAGGTCTTCAGAGCAGACAATGCTATCTGACGAAGCGCATGTCTTGCTGGTTACCGGTAGCTCCTCAGAGGAGGATTCAGAGACAGATGACTAGTCATATTTCCACCCGAGGTGCATGCCCTAACTTGGCAGGGTTATGTTGCTCATATCGTGCGTATGGTATCTTGCATTGCTATGTCATTTGCTTAGTTTAGACATGCTTTGTGTGAATGCCACCTGTTTAGTGTCTAATTACCATATATGTGAATTATGCAATGCCATCTTGTTGCAAGACATTATATATGTGAATTATGAAATGTTATCTTGTTGCAAGGCATTATGTATGTGAATTATGCAATGCCATGCTGTTTAGGCAAGCGTCATATATGTGAATTATATCATGCCGTCCTTTTTTGTATTTCTCATTGCTTTTGTCGACAATGTTTGTATATTAAACTGCTCTTCCTGTGCATCAGCCATTTGAATTGGTGATGGAGAAATCTGGAGTGAAAACAAGTTCTTCAGAGCAGACAATGCTACCCGCTGAAGCAGATATCTTGCTGGTTATAGATAGCTCTTTAGAGGAGGATTCAGAGGCAGATGACTAGTCCTATTATCCCCCTGAGGTGAATGCTCAAACTTGGCAGGGTTATATTACTCATATAATGCATATGTTGTATTTCAATGCTTAGTTTTTACATCATATACACAATATTGAATGCCATCTCCTTAGTTGACACATCATATATGCGATTGCCCTCTGCTCACTTCCTTAGTATATAAATCATATATTTGAATTATGTCATGCCATGATGTTTACATAGACAGCATGTATCTGAATTATGGCATGCCAACCCATTTTCTAAAGACATAACATAGTTATATCATCTCATCCTGTTTACATAGTCATCATATTTAAATTATGTCATTCTATTCATGAATTATATCATGCCATCATGTTTCCATCGACAACATGTTTGTGATTTATGGCATGCCAACCACTTTAATAGACACATCGTATAGTTATATCATGTCATCCTGTTTACATAGTCATCATATTTTGAAGTATGTCATTCTATCCTATTTAGTTAGCCATCATACATGTGAAATTGTGTCATGCTATCCTGTTTAATTAGCCATCATATATGTGAAATTATGTCCTGCTATTCTGTTTGCTTAGACAACATAAATGTGAATTATTTCATGCCCTGTTTTCTTCCCTACTATCCATTGCACCTCTCTATCTTATAATGTCTGTACATTCAATTACTTTTCTTGTTTATCAGCCATTTCAATTGGAGGGAGTGATGGCAGTATCTGTGGGAGTAAAAACATGGTCTTCAGAAAAGATCGTGCTACCTGTTGATGCAGATAGAACCACGGTTGTACTTGCCCAAGAACCAGCCCCACCACACATAACCCACACTCATGCAGATTGTACCCCTACCCAGTTGGACAGAGAACCAGCTACACCCCTTCTAACCCCAACCCCAGCAGATAGACACCCAGTTCCCGTTGACACAGCACCATCTCCACCACAGAGCACCCAAACACGAGCAGTTAGTAAGGCAACTGCAGTGCCCAAATCACGAGGACCACCACTCCGAACCCGAAGTCAACGCTTAAAGCAGAAGAAGAATTGTTCTCAGGTCAGGTTCCGTAGCTATGGTTCATACTACTTTGCTCTTGCATCACTGTATTTACTGATACCAACTAATTTCAAATTTGAAGGATGAAATTGAAACTCCAATGGCACAACAGGTATGTTTTAAACCTGTTTCTTCAACGTGTTTGGCTGTTTGCTGTTGTAACTTGCTCTATGTTGATTTCAGTTTCAATTGAATAAACAGTTATGTTCTCATGCCATGCACATTACAAGTGTTGTTATTGCTGTGTAGTTTCCCACACTTATATTCTGTCTATGCTGCTTTGTCTTAAATAGATATGATTCGAACTGTATCTATCTTGATTTGGCAACATAAACTAGAATGATATAGACCATACAGTGACCATACTACATAGATATATGTTTGTTTCATGCTGTTATCCTATCCACCTTACTACTGAACTGGTTTACCAAAATGAGTTTCATATACTACATTGTAAACCTGGGATGTGTTTGTTTGTTTCTCTTTTAGAACGCGGATAAAATATTGGAGAAGAGTACCCTGTTATGCAATGGTAAAGGAAGTAATGCAGATAAGGTTCAAGATAGTGAGACATCCCTGTTGGTCTCCAAGAAAGCTGATAAAAACTATATTGAAGACACTGAGACAACCCCAAAGTCCTATCTTGATGTAGTGTTCGAGTTAGTGGCTACCACTGCTGGCACTAGCTCTTCAGACTCATTGCCTGAATCAGTTCGGATTCTTGAGCCTCAACTTCAAGTTGAAAGACATCGATCAGATGTTATGCGACAGGAAGCCGAAGGACTGAGGAAGTCCCTGCAGAATTCAGATGCATACTTTCTGGTGCAACAGCAAGCGCTGGAGGACTTAAGCGCCAAACAAGACAAACTTAATAAGCTTGCTAAGCATCTTGCCAGCATTATGGGTACCCAGGATATTGTTTCTTGAGCTCTTCTGAAGTGGTTTCAGTTTTGGACTTGTTTTGCTACTGCGTTTATATGCTGCTGTGTTCCCTATATTTGCACTGGTGGCGAACTTTGATGCCCAGTGGATGTAATATGTCTAATAGCCGTGATAGCCTAGTGTAAGTTGCTTGCTTATTTATTTCCTTGTTGTCTTGTTTATTTGTTTGCTTGTAGTCAGTGCAGTTCTTTTTCTGCGGTTTGCTAGTGGCTGCAATAACCTATTTTTAAAAACTAGGCCACAATAACCATGGGCTAATACTTAATGTAATGACACTGGGCCTCCTGCGGGCCGTAGAAACAGTGGGCCCTCTACGGGCCGTATAAACAGTGGGCCTTCTACGGGCCGTAGAAACAATGGGCCTTGTACGGGCCGTATCATCAATGGTCCTTCTACGAGCCGTATCATCAATGGGCCTTATATGGGCCGTATGATCGATTGGCCAAACATGGGCCAAACAGACCACATTCTGGCCGTAAACGGGCTAGAGTTGGAATCGTCCGTTCATGGGCCGACCATAACGGGCCATCGTTAATAGGCCGTATTTGATGATGCTATGAAAACGGCCCAACGTATTAACGGACCACAAATGGGCCGACTGTAACCACGAGCTGAATTTGGCCCACAAGTAGAAAATGACAGTAACAGGCCGTAAGTAAACGAATGCTGGAAATGAGCCCAATAATAAATGGGCTCTGAGAAGGCCGAAAGATAACATGGGCTGGAGACGGCCCAACGGAATAACGGGCCGTTAATGGGTATGAAGTGATACACTGTTCATTACGGGCCAGTTTCACCACGGGCCGTTAATGGGTGTAAAGTGATACACTGTTCATTACGGGCCAGTTTCACCACGGGCCGTTAATAGGCCAAGAGTTACTTAGGGCCTCATATTGGCCGAAAGACATCATGGGCCATACATGGGCTAGAAGTGAAAACAGGCTGGAATCATATTGGATGGCCTAGATGATGCTACTAGGCCTAATTCGGATAGGGCGTAATGGGCCTTGGGTTAGCGGGTTGTAAATGGGCTATATGCGAACAGGCCGTTAACAGGCTTTCCATGCGTCGGCCCGCCACCTTTTGACCAAGTCAAACGGGCCGGCCTTTTCATAGGAATGGGCCTCTGTTGGGCCGTGCCACGTGTCAACGTATCATAGGCGCCTTCTGTCCAATGAGTGGATGACTTCTGTCCCGACGATGAGCCGACACGTGTTTCCTCCAGCCAATGATGATTTTACACGTGGAAAATCCCCATCGGTTGGGGCTGTTAACGGATTATCGGATCCAAAACCCGACCCGATAGCTTAACGGCGTTCCGTTACGGTGGATGCCACGTGTCGGTCACCCTTGACAAAAGCACTTCTGTGACGCGCGATTTATCGTCATGGAAGTGGACACTTCCGTGATGATAATTTTGGTAATGTCATGGAACACTTCTACGACAGCACAGGTATGACTATCTTGATTCTGTCATAAATTTGTCATGGATGTACATGCATGAAAAAAATGCGACCTACTATGACAAACACGTATCATCACAGAAGTGTATTTTTTTGTAGTGCATGCAAGACATACATCAAGTGTTCTCAAATCCTTAAAGACTCAATCCATTACAAGAGAGTAGAGGGGGAGAAGCATCATAAGATCCAACTATAATAGCCAAGCTCGCGATACATCAAGATTGTGCCGAATCAAGAATACGAGAGAGAGAGAGAGAGAGATCAGACACATAGCTACTGGTACATACCCTCAGCCCAAAGGGTGAACTACTCCCTCTTTGTCATGGAGAGCGCCGGGATGATGAAGATGGCGACCGGTGATGGATTCCCCCTCCAGCAGGGTGCCGCAACGGGTCTAGATTGGTTTTCGGTGGCTACGGAGGCTTGTGGCAGTGGAACTCCCGATCTAGGTTATTTTCTGGAGGTTTCTGTATTTATAGGAATTTTTGGCGTAGGTCTCACGTCAGGGGGGTCTCCGAGTCATCCATGAGATAGGGGGACACGCCCAGGGGGTATGGTGCACCCTCCACCCTCGTGGACGGCTCAGGACTCTTCTGGCCCAACTCTTTTACTTCGGGGGCTTCTTTTCTTCCACAAAATCATCAAAAATTGGCACGTCAATTGGACTCCGTTTGGTATTCTTTTTCTGTAATCTCAAAAACAAGGAAAAAAACTGAAACTGGCACTGGGCTCTAGGTTAATAGGTTAGTCCCAAAAATCATATAAAATAGCACATAAATGCATATAAAACACCCTAGATGGATAATATAATAGCATGGAACAATCAAAAATTATAGATACGCTGGAGACGTATCACATCACTATAAGCCTTGCAAGCAATGTGACTAATAGTTAGTTACGGGATGTTGCATTACGGAACGAGTAAAGAGACTTGCCGGTAACGAGATTGAACTAGGTATTGAGATACCGACGATCGAATCTCGGGCAAGTAACATACCTATGACAAAGGGAACAACGTATGTTGTTATGCGGTTTGACCGATAGAGATCTTCGTAGAATATGTAGGAACCAATATGAGCATCTAGGTTCCGCTATTGGTTATTGGCCGGAGATGAGTCTCGGTCATGTCTACATAGTTCTCGAACCGGTAGGGTCCACACGCTTAACATTCGGTGACGATCGGCATTATGAGTTTATGTGTTTTGATATACCGAAGGTTGTTCGAAGTCCCGGATGTGATCACCGACATGATGAGGAGTCTCGAAATGGTCGAGACACAAAAATTGATATATTGGACGGCTATATTCGGACATCGGAAGTGTTCCGAATGGTTTCGGATAAAACCGGAGTGCCGGAGGGTTACCGGAACCCCCCTCGGGGAACTAATGGCCTAGATGGGCCTTAGTGGAGAGAGAGAGGGGCTGGAAGGGCAGGCCGCATGGTCCCTCCCCCTTGAGTCTGAATTGTACTAGGAAGGGGGCGGCGCCCCGCTTTTCCTTCCCCTCTCCCACTCCTTCCTTCCCCCTCCTAGTAGGACCAGGAAAGGATGAATCCTACTCCTACTAGGAGGAGGATTCCTCCTCTCCTTGGGCGCCCCAAGGGCCGGCCGGCCTCCCCCTTGCTCCTTTATATACGGGGCAGGGGGCACCCTAGGACACACAAGTTGACATTGTTTAGCCGTGTGCGGTGCCCCCCTCCACCATAATCCACCCGGTCATATCGTTGCAGTGCTTAGGCGAAGCCCTGCGTCGGTAGCTTCATCATCACTGTCATCACACCGTTGTGCTGACGAAACTCTCGCTCGACACTCAGCTGGATCTAGAGTTCGCAGGACGTCACCAAGCTGAACGTGTGTAGATCGCGGAGGTACCGTACCTTCGATGCTAGGCTCGGTCGGATCGTGAAGACGTATGACTACATCAACCGCGTTGTAATAACGCTTTCGCTTACAGTCTACGAGAGTACATAGACAACAATCTTCCCCTCTCATTGCTATGCATCACCTAGATAGATGTTGCATGTGCTAGTATTTTTTTTTGAAATTACTGCGTTCCCTAACAGTGGCATCCGAGCCAGGTCTATGCATAGATGTTATATGCACGAGTAGAACACAAAGGAGTTGTGGGCGTGGGTATATACATATTGCTTGCCTTCACTAGTTGATTCTTGATTTAGCAGTATAGTTGGATGAAGCGGCTCAGACCGACATTACGCGTATGCTTACGCGAGACTAGTTCTACCGACGTGCTTCGCACACAGGTGGCTGGTGGGTGTTAGTTTCTCCAACTTTAGTTGAATCGGATTCAATTAACAGGGTTCTTTCTGAAGGTCAAAAAGCAATCACTATACTGCGTTGTGGTTTTTGATGCGTAGGTAAGAACGGTTCTTGCTCAGCCCGTAGCAGCCACGTAAAACTTGCAACAATAAAGTAGAGGACATCTAACTTGTTTTTGCAGGGCATGTTGTGATTTGATATGGTCAAGGCATAATGCTAAATTTTATTGTATGAGATGATCATGTTTTGTAACAGAGTTATCAGCAACTGGTAGGATCCATATGGTTGTCGCTTTATTGTATGAAATGCAACCGCCATGTAATTGTTTTACTTTATCACTAAGTAGTAGCGATAGTCATAGAAGCAATAGTTGGTGAGACGACAACGATGCTTCGATGGAGATCAAGGTGTCAAGCTGGTGAGGATGGTGATCATGACGGTGCTTTGGGGATGGAGATCAAAGGTACAAGATGATGATGGACATATCGTATCACTTATATTGATTGCATGTGATGTTTATCCTTCATGCATCTTATTTTGCTTAATTTGGTGGTAGCATTATAAGATGATCTCTCACTAAATTTCAAGGTATAAGTGTTCTCCCTGAGTATGCACCGTTGCTACAGTTCGTCGTGTCGAGACACCACGTGATGATCGGGTGTGATAAGCTCTACGTTCACATACAAGGGTCGCAAGCCAGTTTTGCACACACAGAATACTCGAGTTAAACTTGACGAGCCTAGCAGATGAAAATATGGCCTCAGAACACTGAGACCGAAAGGTCGAGCGTGAATCATATAGTAGATATGATCAACATAGTGATGTTCATCATTGAAAACGACTTCATCTCACATGATGATCGGACATGGTTTAGTTGATATGGATCATGTGATCACTAAGATGATTAGAGGGATGTATATCTAAGTGGGAGTTCTTAAGTAATTTGATTAATTGAACTTTAATTTATCATGAACTTAGTACCTGATAGTATTTTGCATGTCTATGTTGTTGTAGATAGATAGTCTGTGCTGTTGTTCCGTTGAATTTTAATGTGTTCCTAGAGAAAGGTAAGTTGAAAGATGATGGTAGCAACTATACGGACTGGGTCCATAACTTGAGGATTATCCTCATTGCGGATGATAACCCACAAGTATAGGGGATCGCAACATGCTTTTCGAGGGTAGAGTATTCAACCCAAATTTATTGATTCGACACAAGGGGAGCCAAAGAATATTCTCAAGTATTAGCAGCTGAGTTGTTAATTCAACCACACCTGGAAACTTAGTATCTGCAGCAAAGTGTTTAGTAGCAAAGTAATATGATAGTGGTGGTAGCGCAACAAAAGTAAAGACAGCAAAAGTAATGTTTTTGGTATTTTGTAGTGATTGTAACAGTAGCAGCGGGAAAGTAAATAAGCGTAAACCAGTATATGGAAAACTCGTAGGCACCGGATCAGTGATGGATAATTATGCCGGATGCGGTTCATCATGTAACAGTCATAACATAGGGTGACACAGAACTAGCTCCAATTCATCAATGTAATGTAGGCATGTATTCCGTATATAGTCATACGTGCTTATGGAAAAGAACTTGCATGACATCTTTTGTCCTACCCTCCCGTGGCAGCGGGGTCCTATTGGAAACTAAGGGATATTAAGGCCTCCTTTTAATAGAGAACCGGAACAAAGCATTAGCACATAGTGAAACATGAACTCCTCAAACTATGGTCATCACCGGGAGTGGTCCCGATTATTGTCACTTCAGGGTTGCCGGATCATAACATATGGTAGGTGACTATAGTCATACGGCGCCAGAAATTAGTCTTGATAACCCACAAGTATAGGGGATCGCAACAGCTTTCGAGGGTAAAGTATTCAACCCAAATTTATTAATTCGACACAAGGGGAGCCAAAGAATATTCTCAAGTATTAGCAGCTGAGTTGTCAATTCAACCACACCTGGAAACTTAGTATCTGCAGCAAAGTGTTTAGTAGCAAAGTAATATGATAGTGGTGGTAGCGGCAAGCAAAAGTAAAGACAGCAAAAGTAATGTTTTTGGTATTTTGTAGTGATTGTAACAGTAGCAGCGGGAAAGTAAATAAGCGAGAACCAGTATATGGAAAACTCATAGGCACCGGATCAGTGATGGATAATTATGCCGGATGCGGTTCATCATGTAACAGTCATTACATAGAGTGACACAGAACTAGCTCCAATTCATCAATGTAATGTAGGCATGTATTCCGTATATAGTCATACATGCTTATGGAAAAGAACTTCCTTGACATCTTTTGTCCTACCCCCCCCCCCCCCCCCCCCCCCGTGAAAGCGGGGTCCTATTGGAAACTAAGGGATATTAAGGCCTCCTTTTAATAGAGAACCGGAACAAAGCATTAGCACATAGTGACATAGTGAATACATGAACTCCTCAAACTATGGTCATCACCGGGAGTGGTCCCGATTATTGTCACTTCGGGGTTGCCCGATCATAACACATAGTAGGTGACTATAGACTTGCAAGATAGGATCAAGAACTCACATATATTCATGAAAACATAATAGGTTCAGATCTCAAATCATGGCACTTGGGCCCTAGTGACAAGCATTAAGCATAGCAAACTCATAGCAACATCAATCTCAGAACATAATGGATACTAGGGATCAAACCCTAACAAAACTAACTCGATTACATGATAAATCTCATCCAACCCATCACCGTCCAGCAAGCCTACGGCGGAATTACTCACGCACGGCGGTGAGCATCATGAAATTGGTGATGGAGGATGGTTGATGATGACGACGACTGTAGGATCGAAAGTATGTCTAAAGGGGGGGTGATTAGACTACTTGACCAAATAAAACTTAACCTTTTCCCAATTTTAGTTCTTGGCAGATTTTAGCTAATTTAGGACAAGTCAAGCAATCATCACATCACTCAAGCAAGCATGCAAAGAGTTTATGGGCAGCGGAAAGTAAAGCATGCAACTTGCGAGAATGTAAAGGGAAGGGTTTGGAGAATTCAAACACTATTGGAGACACAGATGTTTTTCCCGTCGTTCGGATAGGTGGTGCTATCCTACATCCACGTTGATGGAGACTTCAACCCACGAAGGGTAACGGTTGCGCGAGTCCACACAGGGCTCCACCCAAGGGCAACGGTTGCGCGAGTCCACACAGGGCTCCACCCACGAAGGGTCCACAAAGAAGCAACCACCCACAAAGGGTCCACGAAGAAGCAACCTTGTCTATCCCACCATGGCCATCGCCCACACAGGACTTGCCTCACTAGTGGTAGATCTTCACGAAGTAGGCGATCTCCTTGCCCTTACAAACTGCTTGGTTCAACTCCACAATCTTGTCGGAGGCTCCCAAGTGACACCTAGCCAATCTAGGAGACACCACTCTCCAAGAAGTAACAAATGGTGTGTAGGTAATGAACTCCTTGCTCTTGTGCTTCAAATGATAGTCTCCCCAACACTCAACTCTCTCTCATAGGATTTGGATTTGGTGGAAAGAGGGTTTTTGTGGAAAGCAACTTGGGAAGGCTAGAGATCAAGATTCATATGGTAGGAATGGAATGTCTTGATCTCAACACATGAGTAGGTGGTTCTCTCTCAGAACATATGAGTTGGAATGATGTGTGTGTTCTGATGGCTCTCTCACCGAATGAGAAAGAGGTGGAGGGGTATATATAGCCTCCACACAAAATCCAACCGTTACATACAATTTACCAATCTCGGTGGGACCGAATCAGAAAACTCGGTCTGACCGAAATAGTAAACCTAGTGACCGTTAGGAATTTCGGTGGGACTGACATGCAACTCGGTAGGACCGATTCGGTTAGAGTTTGGGCATAACGTAATCTCGGTGAGACCGATTACACAAACTCGGTGAGACCGAATTTGGTAATTAGCTAACCAGAGAGTTGGTCAGGCAAACTCGGTGGGACCGATTTGCTCTTTCGGTGAGACCGAGTGGAACTCGGTGAGACCGAAAAGTTACAAAGGGGAAACACTGAGTTTACATTGCAATCTCGGTGGGACCGATTCGCTCTTTCGGTAAGACCGAAAAGTTACGAAAGGGAAACAGAGAGTTTGCAACCCCATCTCGGTGAGATCGAGATCCTTATCGGTAGAACCGAATTGCTAGGGTTTGGCAGTGGCTAATGACAAGTGAAACTCGGTGGCGCCGGATAGGAAGAATCGGTAGGACCGAGTTTGGCTTAGGGTTTAGGTCATATGTGGATATGGAAAAGTAGTTGAGGGTTTTGGAGCATATCACTAAGCACATGAAGCAAGAGGCTCATTAAGCAACACCTCATCCCTCCTTAATAGTATTGGCTTTTCCTAAAGACTCAATGTGATCTTGGATCACTAAAATATAAAATGAAGAGTCTTGAGCTTTTGAGCTTGAGCCAATCCTTTGTCCTTAGCATTTTGAGGGTTCCACTTTCACATCCATGCCATGCCAATCATTGAGCTTTCCTGAAATAATTATCTTGGAATAGTATTAGCTCAATGAGCTATATGTTGTTATGAATTACCAAAACCACCTAGGGATAGTTGCACTTTCAATCTCCCCCTTTTTGGTAATTGATGACAACATATAGATCAAAGCTTCGACAAAAGATAATAATCATGAAATATATCGTCGCTTTGAGAAGTATGTGATAAGTAAGAGCTCCCCCTAAATTTGTGCATATTTAAAATTTGCTTTGGACTGCAAATGCACAAAGAGTTAGAGTCATGGGTTACTCTTCCATGTCACATACATCTTGGTGGAGCGCCCAAAATGATAAGAATGAAATACATGCGCTCATCACCAAGAATAATGAATGATCACATAAGATAAGATAATAGCATTAAGCAAGCATTAAGTGTAGCTTATGATCAAACACATGATCATCAATGTCTCACAAATAATGACGTAGTATCAAGCACTCAAAAGCAGATAAGTTCGAAAAACCACCAAATAAAGCAAGAGAGAAAAGCAACACTCTCTCTCTCGAAGCCTATGATCTATACATCTTCTCCCCCTTTGGCAACAAGTTACCAAAAAGTTCCTAGAAAATGCATAGCACTAGATCGACGCTCAGGCTTGATCTTCAGGTGGTGGTGGAGTCCGGAGCACTCCAAGGATGAAGCCTTCGGTAGACGTGGTCGGAGTCGAGGCTGAAGTGGATGCTGGAGCTGGTGGAACTGAGGTTGTGGCTGGTGCAGACGTTGTAGCTCTGGTGTTAGCAACTGGCAGTGCAGACGTCCTCGGACCTCGTGGCACCCTCGCAAAAGCATCAGTCGTGGTCCTGCCTCTCCTCTCATTCATGTCCTCCTGGAGCTGCTCCACGGCAGTCTGTATCTCTGTCACCTTGATGTCCAAGTCATAGAACCTCTGTTCCATGATCCTCTCTAAACTCGCCTGGTTCTGAGTCAGGGTGGCTATACTCTACTCAATCCGCAGGGTGGACGCAATCAGGTAACCAAGCTGCTCTTGTTTGGTTTTCAGGAAGTAATCAGATGCCTCCGCTTGAGTAGGCATCCTGGCAGCTTTCTCCTTCTTCGCCTTCTCCTTCTGAGCTTGTGCATGGGCAGATGATGGTTCATTCTCAGTCATAACAACTTGATTATCTTCGAAATCTGGACGGATTGGCAGGTGTTCCTTATCCAACAAATATACGCCCGTGCCCATCTTGGAGTTGATAAGCTCCTGAATCTGAGGTGCATATCCACAGCTCCTCTTCTGATCTGCCGCAGTCCTTTTGATTGTTTCCACGATGAGGCTCATGACTTTGAATTTTTGAGGCACGTCAAAGACATGAAGCAAATTGATCGCGTGACCTCTGATCATCTTGTGATCTCCAGACTTGGGCAGAAGGGTGTGCCTAAGGATCCAGTTGATCGTAGGCAATCCTGATAGCAGATAATGCACTGAGCCAAACTTGAACATGTCAAGTGCTTCATTCGGAATCTCGTTGTACATGTTGGACATGGAGTTGTGGTCCATCTTTTTCTTGGCATAAATGTCCATGTCATCTGCTTGCTCCTCTGGGGCATTGATCAGCTTCACCCATTCCTCAACAGTAGAGTGGTACCTTGTACCCTCTGACATCCATGTGATCCTGCCATCCGGATAAAAGTGTGCTGTGGAGTAGAATTGCATGATTAGCTCCTCGTTCCACTTTGTGAGCTTCTGCCCTACAAAGTCTGCAACTCCACACGCACTAAAGCTGTCAAATACTCCAGGGTAGTACTCTTCATTGTCCTTGATATAGGTCCAGTCGACCCATCTCATGTCACATACAATTGGCTTCTTGTCAAGTAGCACTGTCTCATAGAAATCCTGCTGCTCCTTGGTATGAAACCTGTAGTCCACTGCAGTCCTTCTCCTAGAAGCATATGGATCTGCTTCTCTCCACTTCCTGAGCCCTGAGTCTCTCCTGAGCTTCATATCCTCAGCCACAGGATGAGCATCGTTGTGGTCTGGGATCTTGGGCTTGAGCTTCCGAAGGACATTCTCTTCCTCTTCCTCTGCAGCTTCAGGCACTGGGGCCTTGTTCTTCTCAGTGGCTAGGATGCTTCTTGTGTTTCTCTTTGGTGCACTCTTAGGCTTAGATGCAGCCTTAGGTGCTTCCTTGGGCTTGGATGCAGCTCCCCCTGACCTTATGGCATCTCCCATTAGCTTCGGTGCCTTGGGCGCTGGTGCAGCTGCCTCTTCTTCCTCTTCCTCTTCCATGATGGAAGCTTTGCCAAGCACTCTAGCCATAGTCTTCTTCACCCTCTCCTTCCTTTTCTTGCCCTCAGCTGCAGCTGGCTCTTGGGAAGTGGGCTTCTCAGTTGAGGCTCTAGCCTTTGACATGGGCTGCCAACCTGCTGGCCTTTTGATTTTCAGACCTGGCTTAGTGCCTTGAGCTGGTTCAATTCTCTTGGAAGTGGCCTCTTCCTCTGCCACATAGTCCTCATCTTCAGAGTCTGAAGTTTTCTTCTTCCTTTGTCTCGTGGCAGCCTTTGGCAAATTGCTAGGAGTGCTCCTGCTGCCTTCATTACATGAACTGGAGGGGCTAGTGCCCTCACTCATCACCACTTGCTACTCTGACAGATTCTGGCTATCACTCTGGTCTGACATGCTGCAAACTGACTGCTGACCCTGTGAATAGATTATAGAGGAGATAGAGTGGATGAGCATCACAAAATGCAGAGATTTTTGCAAAAAGAATGATCCAAAAACTTAGTTTTAGTTTCGCACTGAAATCATCTCGGATCTACCGATTTTCAAACTCGGTGATATCGAAGCAGTTTTGGAACCTAAACTAGTGAACTCGGTAGGACCGAGTCACAGTTCGGTGGCACCGAGACTGCTAGGGTTTCACTGAGCTCAAAAATCGGTCACACCGATAAGTAATTCTCGGTCAGACCGAGTCTCACTTGTGCAATGGCATAAGCCAAATCGGTGGGACCGAGTTTTTCAACTCGGTGGGTCCGAGATAGTTTCGGCGGAAACCTAAACCTAGAATTTTCGAATCAAACCTAATCTATGAGCGTTTTGACTGGATAGAAGTTTATCAAACGTGGCTAGAAACAATATGATCACAATGTGCTAGGAATCAGATTGAGGAATAGCACAAAGATCAAGTCCATACCCTAGTTCGGCGGGGACTTGCTACGGCGGCAACGGCGGGGCAGAATTCCCGTTGACGGCGACGGAGACCAGCGACTGGAGGCTACTGGCGGTGAGAAGACGATCCGGAGACCTCGAGGGCAGAGCAGGCTATCGCGCGGGCGAAGGGGTTCGGAGAAATTTCCAAATTTTGCCCGTGACTATATATAGCCCGACCCTGTCGGTGGGACCGAGTGGAACAACTCGGTGGCACCGAGATTCATAACTGCATGCAGTTACTGAAACTCGGTGTGACCTAAAGGTTCAAATCGGTTGCACCGAGATCGAAAACCTAGATCAACTTAATGATCTCGGTAGGACCGAAAGTGGAGTATCGGTCAGACCGAGAATCATAAAGAGGTTTTGGAAGTTTAAGTCTATGACGAATCGGGGACTCCGAGCACTCCTCACACAGAGTGGTTCGAATCTGACTTGATCAAATTTTTTGATGCAGCATGAATAGAGTTTGAGACGAGAAAAGCATAGATAGCTAGAGGACGTTCTTAGGCATTCTTGTCCATCCACTTGGCAAAAGAGGATAAAACCAAGCAATCAAAACAACAAGTGGATGTCCTCGAATGAGTAAAATATGCAATCAGCATGCTCACACAATAAGATGGTAAATGAAATATGTGGCAAGGCATGCACAACCAATTCTAGCATTTATCAAGAAATTTGCGATGACTAGGTCATCTATATATGAGTACATTGACTTAGGAGTCAAGTGAGAACACTTGATCATAGGTCATACTCATCGTTTAAGCTCAAGTGGGGTTACCACTTTTACATAAAGCATTGTTGTGTTCACATCTTTAGAGTTGCTTTAGCTCAAGTCTTAGAGTAAAGCTCCCCCTAGATGTGATATCCCCCCTAAGAGGGATGAACTAACCTTGGGTTTTGTCGATGATGACTTCATGTAGATATTGAAGATGTGGATGCTCAATGTTGATGTAGATCTCTTGGAGCTATCCATTTGAGTGAATTGCACTTTCAATACCTACATGGGTTAGTCCCACAAGGAACAAACAAGGATATCCATAGACATAGAGTGATGCACACAAAAGATGATGTCCATGAAAACTTTTTGGTTACCTTGTCCCTTGTCTTACCAACAAGAGGGTTTGTGACTCCTTGAACTAGTGCAAGATGTGGAAGTTGATTGCACTTGTTCTTGCCAAAATGATAAGAGTGAAGTATGTTGGCGGAGTAACCCTCAAGAACTCTCTAGTTCTTCTTCTTTTGGATCCACATCATCTTGATGGGAATCCTTGGAGTTGTAGTCGTACTTGATGAAGTGGAACTTGAAGTAGTCTTGGGAATCCACTTGACTAAGGTCTTAGGAGCTTCTTCAAATGCATCAATTTCCTCTTGAAGCTTGTCCTTGCCTTTTTTTCTCATAGTCTTGTGGTGGAAGATCATCTTGAGCTTGTGTCCCCTTGAAAGAAGTATACTTCTCTTGTTGAGGGACAAACTTTGTCTTGGGGTATTGATCTTCTTCCCATTCAACTCCATTTGCATTGAACTTTCGTTCAAAACCAACACCTTGATTCTTCCGGTGCATTCCTTGCTTGCGCACAATTTCCTCGAATTGCTTACTCCCGACAAGGCTTTTGTACACTCCTTTCTCTATAATTCCCTTCAATAAGCTATTTTCTTGCTCAAGTGTAACTTGGCTAAGAGAATCATTAGTGGAATCAAGAGAACTACTAGAAGCAACAATATTGGATTTAGCAAGATCATTGTTACTACTAGAGGAAGAATCTTTCTTGTTAGACTTGACTTGAGGCATGTAAGTGGATAAGAGTAAACGCTTGGCAATGTAAGAAGAACTTTTCTTGCGGAGATCATCATTGATTGCCTTTAAGAACTCATGCTCTTGATCAAGATTGAGCTTTTCAAAGCATAGTTTCTCATGAGCTCTTAAAAGTTCTCGATGATCTTCGAAGATAGTGTCATGAGCTAACTTAAGAGTTTTTAGTTCTTTAGTTAGAGCCTCAATCTTCTCCTTATCATTGTCACTCGTTTTAGCATGATTAATTGGTCTTTCATCATAGTATTCATCACTAGAGTTGTCACCAAGCAAATAATCACCTAACAAGTCATCTTCATCACTATTGAAATCAACATACTTGGGGTGTGTTACCTTAGGACCTTTGGCCATGAAGCATCTTCCAATTCCTTCATTTGGTGAGTCAAATATGTCGTAGGAGTTGGTTGACACAAGTGCTAGACCGGCAACACCTTCATCTTGAGTATCTTCGGAGTCGGAGTGATAACTTCTCTCGGAGTGGCTGTCGGAGTCAGAGCCGGATACCCATTCACCAACATGAGCTTGATGTCTTCGTCTTGTGTAGCTCCTTGATGATTTTTCCTTCCTTTCCGAATCCTTGCTTCTCCGTGAGTATCTTCGTTCATAACGATCATCTTTACTCCTTCTCTCTCTTGGTGGTGATCCTTTGCTTCTTCTTTTTGGAGAATCTTCTCTTCTCTTGTAGGGAGCCGTACACTCATTGGAATAGTGTCCGGGTCTTCCACAATTGTAACAGTTTCGCTCTCTACTAGAAGAACTTTTGTCATTGTAGGACCTTGACTTGGAGCTTCTATCTTTGCTTCTACTCTTGTAGAACTTGTTGAAGTTCTTCACCATTAAGCTCAATTCTTCATTGAAGTCTTGTTTCTCACTTGATGATGTAGGGGCTTCACATGAGGCTTTATAGGCACCACTTGATTTGTTGTGAAGTTCCTCTTTATCCTTAAGTGACATCTCATGAGCAACAATTCTTCCAATCACCTCCGTTGGCTTGAGATCTTTGTAATTGGGCATCATTTGGATCAATGTGCACACGGTATCATATTTTCCATCCAAGGCTCTTAGGATCTTCTTGATGATGAATCTATCGGTCATCTCTTCACTTCCTAAGCCGGCAATCTCATTTGTGATGAGAGCAAGCCTAGAGTACATTTCAGTGACACCTTCACCATCCTTCGTCTTGAACTTGTCAAGTTGGCTTTGAAGCACATCCACCTTGGATTCCTTGACGGAGTCGGTACCTTCGTGCATATCAATCAAAGTGTCCCAAATTTCCTTTGCATTCTCAAGGCGACTGATTTTGTTGAATTCTTCGGGGCACAATCCGTTGAAGAGAATATCACAAGCTTGAGCATTGTATTGCAACATCTTCAACTCATCCGCGGTAGCTTCACGGTTTGGTTCTCTCCCGTCAAAGAAGTCACCTTGCAAACCAACACACACAATAGCCCAAACAGCGGGGTTATGTCCAAGAATATGCATTTTCATTTTATGCTTCCAACTAGCAAAATTAGTACCATCAAAGTAAGGACCTCTTCGATGATAATTTCCCTCGCTAGACGCCATACTCTCCTAGGTTGTGAAACCAAGGCTATGACCACCAAAAGCTATGGAGATCAAGCAAATGGAGACCAAGGCTCTGATACCACTTGTAGGATCGAAAGTATGTCTAAAGGGGGGGGTGATTAGACTACTTGACCAAATAAAACTTAACCTTTTCCCAATTTTAGTTCTTGGCAGATTTTAGCTAATTTAGGACAAGTCAAGCAATCATCACATCACTCAATCAAGCATGCGAAGAGTTTATGGGCAGCGGAAAGTAAAGCATGCAACTTGCGAGAATGTAAAGGGAAGGGTTTGGAGAATTCAAACGCTATTGGAGACACGGATGTTTTTCCCGTGGTTCGGATAGGTGGTGCTATCCTACATCCACGTTGATGGAGACTTCAACCCACGAAGGGTAACGGTTGCGCGAGTCCACACAGGGCTCCACCCAAGGGCAACGGTTGCGCGAGTCCACACAGGGCTCCAACCACGAAGGGTCCACGAAGAAGCAACCACCCACAAAGGGTCCACGAAGAAGCAACCTTGTCTATCCCACCATGGCCATCGCCCACACAGGACTTGCCTCACTAGTGGTAGATCTTCACGAAGTAGGCGATCTCCTTGCCCTTACAAACTCCTTGGTTCAACTCCACAATCTTGTCGGAGGCTCCCAAGTGACACCTAGCCAATCTAGGAGACACCACTCTCCAAGAAGTAACAAATGGTGTGTAGGTAATGAACTCCTTGCTCTTGTGCTTCAAATGATAGTCTCCCCAACACTCAACTCTCTCTCATAGGATTTGGATTTGGTGGAAAGAGGGTTTTTGTGGAAAGCAACTTGGGAAGGCTAGAGATCAAGATTCATATGGTAGGAATGGAATGTCTTGATCTCAACACATGAGTAGGTGGTTCTCTCTCAGAACATATGAGTTGGAATGGTGTGTGTGTTCTGATGGCTCTCTCACCGAATGAGAAAGAGGTGGAGGGGTATATATATAGCCTCCACACAAAATCCAACCGTTACACATCAATTTACCAATCTCGGTGGGACCGAATCAGAAAACTCGGTCTGACCGAAATGTAAACCTAGTGACCGTTAGGAATTTCGGTGGGACTGACATGCAACTCGGTAGGACCGATTCGGTTAGGGTTTGGGCATAACGTAATCTCGGTGAGACCGATTACACAAACTCGGTGAGACCGAATTTGGTAATTAGCTAACCAGAGAGTTGGTCAGGCAAACTCGGTGGGACCGATTTGCTCTTTCGGTGAGACCGAGTGGAACTCGGTGAGACCGAAAAGTTACAAAGGGGAAACACTGATTTACATTGCAATCTCGGTGGGACCGATTCGCTCTTTCGGTGAGACTAAAAGTTACGAAAGGGAAACAGAGAGTTTGCAATCCCATCTCGGTGAGACCGAGATCCCTATCGGTAGAACCGAATTGCTAGGGTTTGGCAGTGGCTTATGACAAGTGAAACTCGGTGGCGCCGGATAGGAAGAATCGGTAGGACCGAGTTTGGCTTAGGGTTTAGGTCATATGTGGATATGGGAAAGTAGTTGAGGGTTTTGGAGCATATCACTAAGCACATGAAGCAAGAGGCTCATTAAGCAACACCTCATCCCTCCTTAATAGTATTGGCTTTTCCTAAAGACTCAATGTGATCTTGGATCACTAAAATATAAAATGAAGAGTCTTGAGCTTTTGAGCTTGAGCCAATCCTTTGTCCTTAGCATTTTGAGGGTTCCACTTTCACATCCATGCCATGCCAATCATTGAGCTTTCCTGAAATAATCATCTTGGAATAGCATTAGCTCAATGAGCTATATGTTGTTATGAATTACCAAAACCACCTAGGGATAGTTGCACTTTTCAACGACGACGAATCCCCCTCTCTAGAGCCCCGAACGGACTCCAGATCAGCCCTCCCGAGAGGTTTTAGGGCTTGGCAACGGCTTCGTATCGTAAAACGCGATGATTTCTTCTCTCTTATTTTTTTCTCTCCGAAAGCAAATATATAGAGTCGGAGTTGGCGTCGGAGGGTTTCCAGGGGGCCCACGAGGTAGGGGGGTGCACCCTAGGGGGGGTGCCCCCCACCCTTGTGAGAAGGGTGTGGGCCCCCTGGTCTTCATCTTTGGCGAGGATTTTTTATTGTTTTTTCTAGGATGTTTCGTGAAGTTTCAGGTCATTCCGAGAATATTTGTTTTCTGCACATAAAACAACACCATGGCAATTCTGCTGAAAATAGCGTTAGTCCGGGTTATTTCCATTCAAATCATACAAGTTAGAGTCCAAAACAAGGGCAAAAGTGTTTGGAAAAGTATACGACGGAGACGTATCAACTCCCCCAAGCTTAAACCCTTGCTTGTCCTCAAGCAATTCAGTTGACAAACTGAAAGAAAGAAAGAAAAACTTTTACAAACTCTGTTTGCTCTTGTTGTTGTAACTATGTCAAGCCAGCATTCAAGTTTTCAGCATAGATCATAACTAACCACATTTGTAATAGTTCTCAGGTCTCACAATTACTCGTATCAATAGCATAATCAACTAGCAAGTCATAATAATAAATCTCGGATGACAACACTTTCTCAAAACAATCATAATATGATATAACAAGATGGTATCTCGCTAGCCCTTTCTGAGACCGCAAAACATAAATGCAGAGCACCTTTAAAGATCAAGGACTCACTAGACATTGTAATTCATGGTAAAAGAGATCCAATCATAGTCATACCCAATATAAATTAACAGTGATGAATGCAAATGACGGCTGTGCTCTCCAGCTAGTGCTTTTTAATAAGAGGGTGATGACTCAACATAAAAGTAAATGGATAATCCCTTCGCAGAGGGAAGCAGGGATTTGTAGAGGTGCCAGAGCTCGGTTTTGAAATAGAGGTAAATTGTATTTTGAGCGGTATACTTTCATTGTCAACGTAACAACTAAGAGATGGCGATATCTTCCATGCTAAGCACATTATAGGCGGTTCCCAAACAGAATGGTAAAGTTTATACCCCCCTCCACCAACAAGCATCAATCCATGGCTTGCTTGAAACAACGAGTGCCTCCAACATACATCAGGTCCTAGGGGGAGTTTCGTTTGCAATTAATTTTGATTTAGTTTGCATAAAGCATGGGACTGGGCATCCCGGTGACCAGCCATTTTCTCGTGAGTGAGGAGCGGAGTCCATCCCTCTTGAGAATAACCCGCCTACCACAGAAGATAAGGACAACCTTGGTTGATACATGAGCTATTTGAGCATACAAAACATAATGTTTATTTGAAGGTTTAGAGTTTGGCACATACAAATTTACTTGGAACGGCAGGTAGATACCGCATATAGGAAGGTATGGTGGACTCATCTGGAATAACTTTGGGGTTTAAGGGATTGGATACACAAGCAGTATTCCCGCTTAGTACAAGTGAAGGCTAGTAAAAGACTGGGAAGCGACCAACTAGAGAGCGACAACAGCCATGTACATGCATTAAAATTAATAAACATTGGATGCAAGCATGAGTAGGATATAATCCACCATGAACATAAATATCGTGAAGGCTATGTTGATTTTGTTTCAACTACATGCGTGAACATGTGCCAAGTCAAGTCACTTAAATCATTCGAAGGAGGATACCACCCCATCATACCACATCATAATCATCTCAATAGCATGTTGGCACACAAGGTAAACCATTATAACTCATAGCTAATCAAGCATGGCACAAGCAACTATGATCTCTAATTGTCATTGCAAACATGTTTATTCATAATAAGCTGAATCAAGAACGAGGGACTCATCATATTTACAAAAACAAAAGAGGCCAAGTTCATACCAGCTTTTCTCATCTCAGTCAGTCCATCATATATAATCATAATTGCCTTTCATTTGCACGACCGAATGGTGTGAATAATAATAAGAGTGCACATGCATTGGACTAAGCTGGAATCTACGAGCATTTAATAAACAGGAGAAGACAAGGCAATATGGGCTCTTGGTTAAATCAACAATAACGCATATAAGAGACACTTCAACAATTTAATTATGGTCTTCTCCTACTGACCCCCAAAGAAACGTGTAACGCCCTCGATGCGGCTATATCTCCTACGTGTCGAAGCACGAGTTAGAGTCATAACCGCATTGAAAGCAATGTCGCAAGTAAGGCAATCTTCACAACATCCCATGTAATATAAATAATAAAAGGGGAAGGTACATAGTTGGCTTACACTCGCCACGTCAAACAAAGTACATAAATAGCATTACATCATCCAATCACTCATGGCCCGACTACGGTGCCAAAATAAAAGATCAACCCAACATGCGACACGGTCCCGATCGCCCCAACTAGGCTCCACTACTGATCATCAGGGAAAGACACATAGTAACGGCGTGAGTCCTCGTCGAACTCCCACTTGAGCTCAAGCGCGTCGTCTGGAACAGAGTCATCAGGCCCTGCATCTGGTTTGGAAGTAATCTGTGAGCCACGGGGACTCAGCAATCTCGCACCCTCGCGATCAAGACTATTTAAGCTTATAGGTAAGGCAAGGTAATATGTGGAGCTGCAGCAAGTGACTAGCATATATGGTGGCTAACCTGTTCGCAAAAGAGAGCGAGAAGAGAAGGCAAAGCGCGAACGAAGAACTAGAGAACATCCTGCGTCAAGCATTACTCCAACACCATGTTCGCTTCCCGGACTTCGCCGAGAAGATACCATCATGGTAACACACACAGTTGATTCATTTTAATTAAGTTAAGGTTCAAGTTATCTACAACCGGACATTAACAAATTCCCATCTGCCCATAACCGTGGGCACGACTTTCGAAAGTTCAAATCCCTGCAGGGGAGTCCCAACTTAGCCCATGACAAGCTCTCACGGTCAACGAAGGATAAACCTTCTCCCGAGACATTCCGATCAGACTCGGTATCCCGGTTCTACAAGACACTTCGACAAGTTAAAACAAATCCAGCAACACCGCCCGAATATGCCGACAAATCCCGATAGGAGCTGCACATATCTCGTTCTCAGGGCACACTCAAATTGTCCAACCTTCCGATAGGCCAGCCCAGAGTTTCCCCTGGTGGCCACCGGCGGCTGACGAGGTGGACCAACACCCAGAGGAGCACTGGCCCGGGGGGGTTTAAATAAGATGACCCTTGGGCTCCAGAAACCCAAGGGAAAAAGAGGCTAGGTGGAAAATGGTAAAACCAAGGTTGGGCATTGTTGGAGGAGTTTTATTCAAGGCAAACTATCAAGGGGTTCCCATTATTACCCAACCGCGTAAGGAATGCAAAATCCGGGAACATAACACCGATATGACGGAAACTAGGGCGGCAAGAGTGGAACAAAACACTAGGCTAAAAGGGCCGAGCCTTCCACCCTTTACCAAGTATATAGATGCATTAAATTAAAAAGATATAATAATGATATCCCAACAAGTAAACATGTTCCAACAAGGAACGGTCTCCAATCTTCACCTGCAACTAGCAACGCTATAAGAGGGGCTGAGCAAAGCGGTAACATAGCCAATCAACGGTTTGCTTGGACATGGTGGGTTAGAGGTTTGACATGGCAGTTTGGGAGGCATGATAAGAAAGTGGTAGGCATCGTAGCATAGGCGTAGCAAAAGAGCGAGCATCTAGCAAATCAAAGATAGAAGTGATTTCGAGGGTATGATCATCTTGCCTGCAAAGTTGTCAGAGTTGACTGGATCCTCGAAAGCAAACTCAACGGGCTCCTCATTAGCGAACTCATCTCCTAGCTCTACCCAAACAAGACAAACAAGCAAACGGAACACAATCAACCACGTGCAAACTCAAACAACATGATGCAAACATGGTATGCTATGCGGGATGCGACATGTGATGCATATGCAAGATTTGACAAGGAATGAATGAACCTGGCCTCAACTTGGAAATCCAAGTGTGCCACTGGAAAGGTGAGGTGATTTCGGTTGAAATCGATATAAAGAACACCAGAATTGGAGACACGGTTTGGAAATGGCAAGCAAAACAAGTATGGCAGCGGTCTGCGATATACAACATGTAACCATCTAAATGCAACAAGAAAAACATGCTACAGCACCCAAACATGGCAATAAAATACATGGCAGGGATCCACCATAATGCTTAACAAAATATGAACACTGAGCTACGGCCAATTCATCCATTAACAGGTTCAAACAAGCATGGCAAAAATGCAATTGGTAAACAGATTTCAGACTTAGTGAAATTAACACTTGTTTGGAATTTCAGATCAGGTAGCACACTTTGGAGCATGAAAAGTAGATGCTACAGGAACTTAACATGGCAATGCAAGGCATGTCATGGAGTTACTCAAAGAGCTTAACAAAAGTCCCTTAGTGACCTTGAGCCAAAAGGGATCAGAAAATACATTTGCAAGCATGTGAACATGGCAAAAACATAATCAGATCACAGACTTAGAGAAAACTGGAGCATGCAAATCAGATATCAAGTAGGCATGTTTACGAGCTCGATGCACTCACTATAGAGCATGTCATGACAATATAAGCATACACCCATCAAGAATACACATTATACAATCTAGACATGGCAAGAACAATAACATAGCATGCACGGATCAACTACAACATCCTCGGCAAAATCGCTAACAAGTAGACAATCTGCCCAGATTCATGAAATAGCAAAAGTAGAGGTCGATTGACTCAAGCTAGGGTGCTCCATAATTGCAAACAAATACATGGATGGATAGAGCACTACAATATTAACAAATCATCCTTACTGATCATCCTCAAAAGAGGCACGGATCACTAGGAAACAACATGAACATATGGCATATTGATAAAAACAGATCAAGGACTTAGTGGAATTGCTAAGTCCCTGAAATCAGCATTAACGATTGCACCACTTTGCAAGCTTGTGCTAGTCACCACACACATCACAAAAATACATGGATGGCACCTCTGGAAAGATGACAAAGCATGTAACAAAACTCATGTAGAGCTCAGGGGCATATCATGCACACAATAATCATGGCAAAAATGACAAATAGCTATTTGGAGCAGCAGATCTGACAATTAACTCAAATAGCACTCTTCCAACAGCATTTCGGGCATTAGGATGAACTCAAATGAAAATGATGCAATGAGATGAAATGATTTTCTCTCTGAGACGAACATTTTGATATGCTATACGCCCAAAACGGATCTACGGATGCGGAGATATAGCAGGTCAAAGTATGCAAAATAATCTGGGACTTGGGGAAAAAAAGGTCAACCCCTAGCGTTTCCAGATCCAGATCTGAGGCGCTGAAACCGAGGACCGCCGGGGTCGGCGCCGGAGTTTGAGGGGGAGGCCACCGGAGTTGTACTTGCCGCAGAGGAGGAGGGGGCCGGCCGGATCTCCACCGGCGATGAGGTGGATGGCGGAGGCGGGGGTTGGCACCAGCGGAAGACGGCGAGGCGAGGCGGACGGCGGCCGGGCGCGACGGGGCGGCGAGGTCGCCGGAGTAGGCGGCGCGGCGGCCGGAGTTGGCCGGCCTCGAGCAAGGCGGCGGCGGGACGCTCGGGCGCTGGGCGCGGGGCGGCTCGGGCCGCGGGGGCCTGCCCCGGGCCGCGCGGGCCAGCGCGGTGGGAAATGGCGGCGGCGAGTGGCGGTACGACACGTGGCGGCGGCGGCGCGGGTCGGACGTGTCCGGCCTGGCGAATTTTGCCCGGCGGCGGTGGATGGAGTGGATCTAGGGTTTTTGGGAGAGGGGAACCGAGAATTTCGGAGGGGGGTGTATTTATAGGCATAGAGGCAGCTAGGAGTGTCCAAACGAGGTGCGGTTTTCGGCCACGCGATCGTGATCGAATGCTCTAGATGATGGATAGGGTTTTGGTGGGTTTTGGGCCAAATTGGAAGGGTGTTGGGCTGCAACACACACGAGGCCTTCTCGGTCCCTCGGTTAACCGTTGGAGCATCAAACGAAGTCCAAATGGTACGAAACTTGACAGGTGGTCTATTGGTAGTAAACCAAGGCCGCTTGGCAAGTCTCGGTCCAATCTGGAAATGTTTAACCCCCACACACGAAAGAAAGGTAGAAATGACCACCAGAGGAGAACGGAGTGCCGGAAAGCAAAACGGACAACGGGGAAAATGCTCGGATGCAGGAGACGAACACGTATGAAAATGCAATGCACATGATGACATGATATGAGATGCATGACAAAGACAACAACACACGGAGACAAAAACCCGAACCCGAGAAAATAAAATAACTTAACGCCGGAAACGGCAAGAGTTGAATTACATATTAGGTAAATCATATCCGGGGTGTTACAACAGAAAAGAAATAAAACTATTTACATGGGAAAGCTCCCAACAAGCAAAAGAAGAATGGGAAATATTTTTGGGTTTTCTTTTTAATTATTACTACTACAGCAGAAAAATAAACTACTACTAATTTTTTGGTTTTTCTTAAGGTTTAGCAAACACACAAGAAGAAAGCAGGAACAAGAAAATAAACTAGCATGGATATTACAGTGAAAAAGTATGAGCACCGACATCTAGTGATTAGTGTGTGTGAACATAAATGTAATGTCGGTGAGAAATACGTACTCCCCCAAGCTTAGGCTTTTGGCCTAAGTTGGTCTATGGCCACGGCTGGCCTAACAGATATCCATAATAATAGTTGTTGGGGTCGTACTATGATGAGGAGGAATAGTTGGGATGATACTGTGATGAAGAAGAAGACTCTGACTGCCACTGGCTAACAGTCATCTCTGGTTCCCAAGAATAAACAGATTGTCGTGGAGGCTCATCTTGTGGTTCCTGTTCCAGGGCTGGTGCAGGATTCTTGTAAGCTTGGACAGCAGCCCACGTAACGACGTAGGGTCCTACAAAATTAAACAAAGAAGGAGCAGGCAGGGTAATAGTCTCAGGATGATGTTTGTTAAAGAACAATTGATATTTAAGCTCTCCTGCCCTATTCTTAACAATAAAGTCATGTGCCAGCATACTTTTATGATCTAGATAAACACGGGGCAACACCTTTTCTTCCTTCTCAGCATGCCTAATAGATATGTTAAAATGTGCAGCTAGGCGTGTGGCATAGACGCCTCCAAAGATGGGACCCTTAGTACGGTTCGTACTTAACCGTCTAGCAATAATACCACCCATACTAAAAGTGTTATCAATGTATAAACTGTGGTGCAAAATAATTATATCAGGGATACTAAGGTTTCCACTGTTTTCGCGTCCAATTAAACAACGACTAGCAAATAATGCAAAGTAACGTAGAACAAGAAAATGTATGCTAGTGATTCGTGCATCGGAAACCTTTCTAGTTTCTCCTACAGTGATAGTATCAATGAACCCAGCCACATCATCATGATGTGGTTCTTCTGTCTTGCCCTCAAAAGGGATTAAACAAATCCGACAGAAATCATAAAGTGACATCTCCTTATGCTCATCATATAAATTAAACCCCACCGTAGGTGGCGAGTTCCTAGAATGAAAATGAAAGTTTTGCACAAAAGTATTTGTGAGTAAGAGATACTAATCGCATTGGTCGTGGTGGAAAGCGGTGAGGCCTGCATTGTGAGCCAATTCATGAAAATATTCATAGATACCGGCTGCTCTCAAGAAATCTTCAGAAGGCCATTCACACGCCCGAATCTCCGCGGTGCGCGGCAAATTATACTTAGGCTTCGGTGCCTTTTCCTTCGAGCTTTGGCTCGACGAGCCCCTCAAAAATCTCCTCATTATTTTTCTGAAACATCTGAAATTTTTAGTAACTTCAAACAAAAACGAACCAACTTCAATAATATTGATAGCAACTACTCCTACAAGTGCCTAGAGCCTATATCAAGCATTAGAACTACTTAGAACCATATAAATTTGACATGCAAGCTCAAGAACACGGTCACCTATGCAGCACAAATTTGCAAAGAATAAAGCACTAGAACAAAAACTAATTGGACCAATGGAGGAGTCACATACCAAGGAACAATCTCCCCAAGCAGTTTTGCGAGAGGTGCTTTGAGCAAGGAGATCGAAAATCACAGCAAAAGTGGCTGGAACTCGTGCTTGAGTTGGTTTCTTGGGTTTATGTGAGACAGAGGAAGAAGATGGGTGCTGGGATAAGTGGAGTAGGGCCACCGTGGGCCCACGAGGCAGGGGGCATGCCCTATAGGGGGGGGGGCACGCCCACGACCCTCGTGGCCAGGTGGCAGCTCCTCCCGCGGTAATTTTTGCACAGTAAATCCTCAAATATTCCCGAAAAATCATATTAAATTGGCATGGCATTCTGGGGACTTTTATTTTTGGGATATTTTTATATTGCACGGATAAGTCAGGAAACAGACAGAAAAATTACTATTTTTACTTTATTTAATATAAATAACAGAAAGTAAAAGTGGGTACAAAAGGTTGTGCTTCTAGTTTCATCCATCTCATGCTCTTCAAAAAGAATCCACTAACAAGGTTGATCAAGTCTTGCTAACAAACTCATTCCGATAATCATGAAACCGGAGAAATTTTGAATAACACTAAGTTACCTCAACGGGGATATGCACATCCCCAATAATAAGAATATCATATTTCTTCTTGACAGTAGGAAGAGGAAATTCAAAACCTCCAAATATAATCGATGGAATTTTTCCAATAGAGTTGATACTATGAACTTGAGGTTGTTTCCTTGGAAAGTGTACCATATGCTCATTACCATTAACATGAAACGTGGCATTGCCTTTGTTGCAATCAATAACAGCGCCTGCAGTATTAAGAAAAGGTCTTCCAAGAATAATAGACATACTATCGTCCTTGGGAATATCAAGAATAACAAAGTCCGTTAAAATAGTAACGTTTGCAACCACAACAGGCACGGCCTCACAAATGCCGACAGGTATAGCAGTTGATTTATTAGCCATTTGCAAAGATATTTCAGTAGGTGTCAACTTATTCAAATCAAGTCTACGATATAAAGAGAGAGGCATAACACTAACACCGGCTCCAAGATCACATAAAGCAGTTTTAACATAGTTTCTTTTAATGGAGCATGGTATAGTAGGTACTCCTAGATCTCCAAGTTTCTTTGGTATTCCACCCTTAAAAGTATAATTAGCAAGCATGGTGGAAATTTCAGATTCCGGTATCTTTCTTTTATTCGTAATAATATCTTTCATGTACTTAGCATAAGGATTGGTTTTGAGTATATCAGTTAATCACATACGTAAAAAGATAGGTCTAATCATTTCAGCAAAGCACTCAAAATCCTCATCATCCTTTTTCTTGGATGGTTTGGGAGGAAAAGGTATGGGTTTCTGAACCCAAGGTTCTCTTTCTTTACCATGTTTCCTAGCAACAAAGTCTTTCTCATCATAATGTTGATTCTTTGATTGTGGGTTATCAAGATCAACAGCAGGTTCAATTTCTATATCATTATCATTACTAGGTTGAGCATTATTATGAACATCATCATTAACATTTTCATCAGGTTCATGTTCATTACCAGATTGAGTTTCAGCATCAGAAATAGAAATATCATTTGGATTATCAGTGGTTCAGCAATAAGTTCACTAGAAGTTTGCACAGTTCTATCATTTTTCTTCTTCTTCTTTTTAGAAGAACTAGGAACATCAATATTATTTCTTTGAGAATCTTGCTCGATTCTCTTAGGGTGGCCTTCAGATACAAAGGTTCCAGAGTCATTCTACCAGTTCTAGTAGCCACTCTAACAGCATAATCATTTTTCTTACTATTCATTTCATCAAGCACTTCTTTTTGAGCCTTAAGTACTTGTTCTACTTGAGTGGTAACCATAGAAGCATGTTTGCTAACAAGTTTAAGTTCACCTTTAATGTCAGCCATATAATCACCCAAGCGTCTAATCATATAAGCATTTTCTTTTAATTGTCTACCAAAATAAGCATTGAAGTCGTCTTGCTTAAACATAAAGTTATCAAACTCATCCAAGCACTGACTAGCAATTTTAGTAGGAGGGACTTCAGCTTTATCATATCTATAGAGAGAATTTACCTTTACTACCTGCGTCGGAATATCGGGATCGGGAGGTTCTTCAGTAAATAAATAATTAAGATCATATGTTTCTTCAACAGGCGGTGAATTAAGACCATGTATTTCTTCAATAGGAGGTAAATTCTTAACGTCTTCAGCTTTAATACCTTTCGCTTTCATAGATTTCTTTGCCTCTTGCATATCTTCGGGACTGAGGAATAAAACACCTCTCTTCTTCGGAGTTGGTTTAAGAATAGGCTCAGTAATTGGAGCATGAGTTGGCTTAGGAGCTGGCTCAGGAGGTGCCCAATTATTTTCATTTGTTAACATATTATTCAATAGAATTTCAGATTCATCCGGTGTTCTTTCCCTGAAAACAGAACCAGCACAACTATCCAGGTAATCTCTGGAAGCATCGATTAGTCCATTATAAAAGATATCAAGTATTTCAGGTTTCTTAAGAGGATGATCAGGAAAAGCATTAAGTAGCTTGAGAAGCCTCCCCCAAGCTTGTGGGAGACTCTCTTCTTTAATTTGCACAAAGTTGTATATTTCCCTCAAAGCAGCTTGTTTCTTATGAGCAGGGAAATATTTAGCAGAGAAGTAATAAATCATATCCTGGGGACTACGCACACAACCAGGATCAAGAGAATTAAACCATATCTTAGCATCACCCTTTAATGAGAACGGAAATATTTTGAGTATATAGAAGTAACGCGATCTCTCATCATTAGTAAATAGGGCAGCTATATCATTTAACTTAGTAAGATGTGCCACAACAGTTTCAGATTCATAGCCATAAAATGGATCAGATTCAACCAAAGTAATTATATCAGGATCAATAGAGAATTCATAATCCTTATCAGGAACACATATAGGTGAAGTAGCAAAAGCGTGGTCTGGTTTCATTTTATCTCTAAGTGATTCTTTGTTCCATTTAATTAATAACCTCTTAAGCTCATATCTATCTCTGCAAGCTAAAATAGCGGTAGAAGATTCCATATCAAAAAGATAACCCTCAGGAATAACAGGCATATTTTCATCATCACTATCATCATCGTATTCAGATTCAATAATTTCTTTTTCTCTAGCCCTAGCAATTTGTTCATCAAGAAATTCACTAAGGGGCACGGTAGTATCAGGCATAGAAGCAGTTTCATCATAAGTATCAAGCATAGCAGAAGTGGCATAATCAATAACATGCGACATATCAGAACGAATAGCAGAAGCAGATGTAGGTGTCGCAAACTTATTCATAACAGAAGGTGAATCAAGTGCAGAGCTAGATGGCAGTTCCTTACCTCCCCTCGTAGTTGAGGGATAGATCTTGGTTTTTGGATCTCTCAAATTCATCATGGTGTCCAGCAGATATAAATCCCAAGTGACTCAAAGAATAGATCTATGCTCCCCGGCAACGGCACCAGAAATTAGTCTTGATAACCCACAAGTATAGGGGATCGCAACAGCTTTCGAGGGTAGAGTATTCAACCCAAATTTATTGATTCGACACAAGGGGAGCCAAAGAATATTCTCAAGTATTAGCAGCTGAGTTGTCAATTCAACCACACCTGGAAACTTAGTATCTGCAACAAAGTGTTTAGTAGCAAAGTAATATGATAGTGGTGGTAGCGGCAAGCAAAAGTAAAGACAGCAAAAGTAATGTTTTTGGTATTTTGTAGTGATTGTAACAGGAGCAGCGGGAAAGTAAATAAGCGAGAACCAGTATATGGAAAACTCGTAGGCACTGGATCAGTGATGGATAATTATGCCGGATGCGGTTCATCATGTAACAGTCATAACATAGAGTGACACAGAACTAGCTCCAATTCATCAATGTAATGTAGGCATGTATTCTGTATATAGTCATACGTACTTATGGAAAAGAACTTGCGTGACATCTTTTGTCCTACCCTCCCGTGGCAGCGGGATCCTATTGGAAACTAAGGGATGTTATGGCATCCTTTTAATAGAGAACCAGAACAAAGCATTAGCACATAGTGAATACATGAACTCCTCAAACTATGGTCATCACCGGGAGTGGTCCCGATTATTGTCACTTCGGGGTTGTCGGATCATAACACATAGTATGTGACTATAGACTTGCAAGATAGGATCAAGAACGCACATATATTCATGAAAACATAATAGGTTCAGATCTCAAATCATGGCACTCGGGCCCTAGTGACAAGCATTAAGCATAGCAAAGTCATAGCAACATCAATCTTAGAACATAATGCATAGTAGGGATCAAACCCTAACAAAACTAACTCGATTACATGATAAATCTCATCCAACCCATCACCGTCCAGCAAGCCTACGATGGAATTACTCATGCACGGCGGTGAGCATCATGAAATTGGTGATGGAGGATGGTTGATGATGACGACAGCGACGAATCCCCCTCTCCGGAGCCCCGAATGGACTCCAGATCAGCCCTCCCGAGAGGTTTTAGGGCTTGGCGTCGGCTCCGTATCGTAAAACTCGAGGATTTCTTCTCTCTGATTTTTTTTCTCTCTGAAAGCAAATATATAGAGTTGGAGTTGGCATCGGAGGGTTTCTAGGGGGCCCACGAGGTAGGGGGCGCGCCCTAGGGGGGGGGCACCCCCCACCCTCGTGAGAAGGGTGTGCCCCCCTGGTCTTCATCTTTGGTGAGGATTTTTTATTGTTTTTTCTAAGATGTTTCGTGAAGTTTCAGGTCATTCCGAGAATATTTGTTTTCTGCACATAAAACAACACCATGGCAATTCTGCTGAAAACAGCGTCAGTCCGGGTTAGTTCCATTCAAATCATACAAGTTAGAGTCCAAAACAAGGGCAAAAGTGTTTGGAAAAGTAGATACGACGGAGACGTATCACTGCACAAAAGAATTACGTCCTGGAAGCACCACTAGGTGACAAACCTGCTGCAGGAGCAACGCCAGATGTTATGAACACCTGGCAGAGCAAAGCTGATGACTACTCGATAGTTCAGTGTGCCATGCTTTACGGCTTAGAACCGGGACTTCAACGACATTTTGAACGTCATGGAGCATATGAGATGTTCCAGGAGTTGAACTTAATATTTCAAGAAAATGCCTGGATTGAAAGATATGAAGTCTCTAATCAGTTCTACAGCTGCAAAATGGAGGAGAATAGTTCTGTCAGTGAACATATACTCAGAATGTCTGGGTACCACAACCACTTGACTCAGCTGGGAGTTAATCTTCCTGATGATAGTGTCATTGACAAAGTTCTTGAATCACTACCACCAAGCTACAAGAGCTTCGTGATGAACTATAATATGCAAGGGATGGATAATACGATTCCCGAGCTCTTCACAATGCTAAAGGCTGCGGAGGTAGAAATCAAGAAGGAGCATCAAGTGGTGATGGTCAACAAGACCAACAGTTCCAAGAAAAGGGTAAAGGGAAGAAGGGGAACTTCAAGAAGAACGGCAAGCAAGTTTCTGCTCAAGTGAAGAAGCCCAAGTCTAGACCTAAGCCTGAGACTGAGTGCTTCTACTACAAAGGGACTGGTCACTGGAAGCGGAACTGCCCCAAGTATTTAGCGGAGAAGAAGGATGGCAAAGTGAAAGGTATATTTGATATACATGTTATTGATGTGTACCTTACTAATGCTCGCAGTAGCGCCTGGGTATTTAATACTGGTTCAGTTGCTAACATTTGCAACTCAAAACAGGGGCTACGGATTAAGCAAAGATTGGCTAAGGACGTGGTGACGATGCGCGTGGGAAATGGTTCCAAACTTGATGTAATCATCGTCAGCATGCTACCTCTACATCTACCTTCGCGATTAGTATTAGACCTAAATAATTGTTATTTGGTGCCAGCGTTGAGCATGAACATTATATCTGGATCTTGTTTGATACGAGACGGTTATTCATTTAAATCAGAGAATAATGGTTGTTCTATTTATATGAATAATATCTTTTATGCTCATGCACCCTTGATGAGTTGTCTGTTTTTACTAAATCTTGATAGTAGTGATACACATGTTCATAGTATTGAAGCCAAAAGATATAAGTTTAATAATGATAGTGCAACTTATTTGTGGCACTGCCGTTTAGGTCATATTGGTGTAAAGCGCATGAAGAAACTCCATGCTGATGTACTTTTGGAATCACTTGATTATGAATTAGTTGATGCTTGCAAACCATGCCTCATGGGCAAGATGACTAAAACTCTGTTCTCCGGAACAATGGAGCGAGCAATAGACTTGCTGGAAATAATACATACTGATGTATGCGGTCCGATGAGTGTTGATGCTCGCGGCGGGTATCGTTATTTTCTTACCTTCACAGATGATTTAAGCAGATATGGGTATATCTACTTGATGAAACATAAGTCTGAAACATTTGAAAAGTTCAAAGAATTTCAGAGTGAAGTGGAAAATCATCATAACAAGAAAATTAAGTTTCTATGATCTCATCGTGGAGGTGAATATTTGAGTTATGAGTTTGGTCGTCATTTGAAACAATGCGGAAGAGTTTCGCAACTCACGCCACCTGGAGCACCACAACGTAATGGTGTCTCCGAACATTGTAACCGCACTTTATAAGATATGGTGCGATCTATGATGTCTCTCACTGATTTACCGCTATCGTTTTGGGGTTATTCTTTAGAGACGGCTGCATTCACGTTAAATAGGGCACCATCAAAATCCGTTGAGACAACACCTTATGAACTGTGTTTTGGCAAGAAACCCAAGTTGTCATTTCTTAAAGTTTGGGGCTGCGATGCTTATGTGAAAAAACTTCAACCTGATAAGCTCGAACCCAAATCGGAGAAATGTTTCTTCATAGGATACCCAAAGGAGACTGTTGGGTACACCTTCTATCACAGATCTGAAGGCAAGATATTCATTGCTAAGAATGGATCCTTTCTAGAGAAGGAGTTTCTCTCGAAAGAAGTGAATGGGAGGAAAGTAGAACTTGACGAGGTAATTGTACCTACTCCCTTATTGGAAAGTAGTTCATCATAGAAATCAGTTCTAGTGATTCCTACACCAGTAAGTGAGGAAGCTAATGATGATGATCATGAAACTTCTGATCAAGTTACTACCAAACCTCGTAGGTCAACCAGAGTAAGATCCGCACCAGAGTGGTACGGTAATCCTGTTCTGGAGGTCATGTTACTTGACCATGACGAACCTACGAACTATGAGGAAGCGATGATGAGCCCAGATTCCGCAAAATGGCTTGAGGCCATGAAATCTGAGATGGGATCCATGTATGAGAACAAAGTGTGGACTTCGGTTGACTTCGGCAGGCCATAGAGAATAAATGGATCTTCAAGAAGAAGACTAACGCTGACGGTAATGTTACTGTCTACAAAGCTCGACTTGTTGCAAAAGGTTTTCGACAAGTTCAAGGAGTTGACTATGATGAGACCTTCTCACCCGTAGCGATGCTTAAGTCCGTCTGAATCATGTTAGCAATTGCCACATTTTATGATTATGAAATTTGGCAAATGGATGTCAAAACTGCATTCCTTAATGGATATCTTAAAGAAGAGTTGTATATGATGCAAACAGAAGGTTCTGTCGATCCAGAAGGTGCTAACAAAGTGTGCAAGCTCCAGCGATCCATTTATGGACTGGTGCAAGCCTCTCGGAGTTGGAATATACGCTTTGATAGTGTCATCAAAGCATATGGTTTTATACAGACTTCTGGAGAATCCTGTATTTACAAGAAAGTGAGTGGGAGCTCTGTAGCATTTCTGATATTATATGTGTATGACATATTGTTGATCGGAAATGACACTGAATTTCTAAATAGCATACAGGATACTTGAATAAGAATTTTTCAATGAAAGATCTCGGTGAAGCTGCTTATATATTGGGCATCAAGATCTATAGAGATAGATCAAGACTCTTAATTGGACTTTCACAAAGCACATACCTTGATAAAGTTTTGAAGAAGTTCAAAATGGATCAAGCAAAGAAAGGGTTCTTGCCTGTGTTATAAGGTGTGAAGTTGAGTCAGACTCAATGCCCAACCACTGTAGAAGATAGAGAGAAAGTGAAAGTCATTCCCTATGCTTCAGCCATAGGTTCTATCATGCATGCAATGCTGTGTACCAGACCTGATGTGTGCCTTGCTATTAGTTTAGCAGGGAGGTACCAAATTAATCTAGGAGTGGATCACTGGACAACGGTCAAGAACATCCTGAAATACCTGAAAAGGACTAAGGATTTGTTTCTCGTTTATGGAGGTGACAAAGAGCTCGTCATAAACGGTTACGTCGATGCAAGCTTTGACACTGATCCGGATGACTCTAAGTCACAAACCAGATACGTATTTTTATTAAATGGTGGAGCTGCCAGCTGGTGCAGTTCCAAGCAGAGCATCGTGGTGCTACATGTGAAGCGGAATACGTAGCTGCTTTGGAAGCAACAAATGAAGGAGTCTGGACAAAGGAGTTCATATCCAATCTAGGTGTCATACCTATTTCATCGGGTCCAATGAAAATCTTTTGTGACAATACTGGTGCAATTGCCTTGGCAAATGAATCCAGATTTCACAAGAGAACCAAGCACATCAAGAGACACTTCAATTCCATCCACGATCAAGTCAAGGAGGGAGACATAGAGATTTGCAAGATACATACAGATCTAAATGTTGCAGACCCGTTGACTAAGCTTCTCTCATGAGCAAAACATGATCAACACCAACACTCCATGGGTGTTAGAATCATCAATCTAGATTATTGACTCTAGTGCAACTGGGAGACTGAAGGAAATATGCCCTAGAGGCAATAATAAAGTTGTTATTTATATTTCCTTATATCATGATAAGTGATTATTGTTCATGCTAGAATTGTATTAACCGGAAACTTAGTACATGTGTGAATACATAGACAAATAGAGTGTCACTTGTATGCCTCTACTTGACTAGCTCGTTAATCAAAGATGGTTAAGTTTCCTAGCCATGGACAAAGAGTTGTTATTTGATGAACGTGATCACATGATTAGAGAATGATGTGATTGACTTGACCCATCCGTTAGCTTAGCAGGATGATCGTTTAGTTTAATAATATTGCTTTCTCCATAACTTATACATGTTCCTATGACTATGAGATTATGCAACTCCCGAATACCAGAGGAACACTTAGTGTGCTATCAGACGTCACAACGTAACTGGGTGACTATAAAGATGCTCTACAGGTGTCTCTGATGGTGTTTGTTGAGTTGGCATAGATCAAGATTAGGATTTGTCACTCCGTGTATCGGAGAGGTATGTCTGGGCCCTCTCGGTAATGCACATCACTATAAGCTTTGCAAGCAATGTGACTAATGAGTTAGTTACGGGATGTTGCACTACGGAACATGTAAAGAGACTTGCCAGTAACAAGATTGAACGAGGTATTGAGATACCGCCGCTCGAATCTCGGGCAAGTAACATACCAATGACAAAGGGAACAACGTATGTTGTTATGCGGTTTGACCGATAAAGATCTTCGTAGAATATGTAGGAACCAATATGAGCATCCAGGTTCCGCTATTGGTTATTGACCGGAGATGAGTCTTTGTCATGTCTACATAATTCTTGAACCGGTAGGGTCCGCACGCTTAACATTCGGTGACGATCGGTATTATGAGTTTATGTGTTTTGATGTACCAAAGGTTGTTCAAAGTCCCGGATGTGATCACGGACATGACGAGGAGTCTCGAAATGGTCGAGACATAAAGATTGATGTATTGGATGGCTATATTCGGACATCGGAAGTGTTCCGGATGGTTTCGAATAAAACCGCAGTGCCGGAGGGTTACCGGAACCACCCTCGGGGAACTAATGGGCCTAGATGGGCCTTAGTGGAGAGAGAGGGGCTGCCATAGCAGGCCGCGCACTCCCTCCCCCTTGAGTCTGAATTGTACTAGGAAGGGGGGCGGCGCCCCGCTTTCCCTTCCCCTCTCCCACTCCTTCCTTCCCCCTCCTAGTAGGACTAGGAAAGGATGAATCCTACTCCTACTAGGAGGAGGATTCCTCCTCTCCTTGGGCGCCCCAAGGGCCGCCCGTCCTCCCCCCTTGCTCCTTTATATACAGGGCAGCGGGCACCCTAGGACACACAAGTTGACATTGTTTAGCCGTGTGCGGTGCCCCCCTCCACCATAATCCACCTCGGTCATATCGTTGCAGTGCTTAGGCGAAGCCCTACGCCGGTAGCTTCATCATCACCATCATCACACCATCGTGCTGACGAAACTCTCCCTCGACACTTAGCTGGATCTAGTGTTCGCCGGACGTCACCGAGCTAGTCATGTTCAGATCGTGGAGGTATCGTACCTTCGGTGCTAGGATCGGTCGGATCGTGAAGACGTACGACTACATCAACCGCGTTGTCATAACGCTTCCATTTACGGTCTACGAGGGTACGTAGACAACACTCTTCCCCTCTCATTGCTATGCATCACCTAGATAGATCTTGCAGTGCGTAGGAATTTTTCTGAAATTACTGCGTTCCCCAACACTAGAGCCTAGCGCTAGTTCCTGTTTTTTTCCTTGTTTTTGAGTTTCGCAGAAAAGGAGTACCAAATGGAGTCCAAACGGAATGAAACCTTCACGATGATTTTTCTTGGACCAGAAGACAACTAGGAGATTTGGAGATGAAGACGGAGGAGCCATGAGGCAGCAACAAGGACGGAGGGCGCGCCCCCACCCTTGTGAGCCCCCGTGACCCTCCTGACCTAATTCTTTCGCCTATATATTTCCAAATATCAAAAAACCACCAGAGGCATCCATGAAAACACTTTTCCACCCCCGCAACCTTCTGTGCCCATGAGATCCCATCTAGGGACCTTTTCCGGCACCCTACCGGAGGGGGATTCGATCATGGAGGGCTTCTACATCAACTATATTGCCCTTCCGATGAAGCGTGAGTAGTTTACCACAGACCTACAGGTCCATAGCTAGTAGCAAGATGGCTTCTTCTCTCTCTCTCTCTTTGATTCTCAATACCTTGTTCTCCTCGATGTTCTTGGAGATCTATTCGATTTAATACTTTTTGTGGTGTGTTTGCCAAGATCCGATGAATTGTGGATTGATGATCAACTTATCTATGGATATTATTTGAATCTTATCTGAATTCTTTTATGCATGATTTGATATCTTTGTAATTCTCTTCGAACTCGGTTGGTTTGGCCAACTAGATTGGTTTTTATTGCAATGGGAGAAGTGCTTAACTTTGGGTTCAATCTTGCGGTGTCCTTTCCAAGTGACAGTAGGGGCAGCAAGGCACGTATTGTATTGTTGCCATCGAGGATAAAAAGATGGGGTTTTCATCATATTGCATGAGTGAATTCCTCTACATCTTGTCATCTTACTTAATGCGTTACTCCGTTCTTTATGAACTTAATATTGTAGATACATGCTGGATAGCGGTCGATGTGTGGAGTAATAGTAGTAGATGCAAAATCATTTCGATCTACTTGACACAGACGTGATGCCTATATTCATGATCTTTTCCTTATATATAGCGTCATAACTTTGCGCTTTTCTCTCAATTGCTCGACAGTAATTTCTTCACCCACCATATTATTTGCTATCTTGAGAAAAGCCTCTAGTGAAACCTATGGCCCCCGGGTGTATTTTCCATCATATAAGTTTCTGTTTTCCATCTTACAAGTTTCAGATAAACAATTTTAGTTTCTGATCTACTATTTTTGCAATCTTTTACTTCCCGATCTATAAACCAAAAATACCAAAAATATTTACTTTACCGTTTATCTATCTCTATCAGATCTCACTTTTGCAAGTAACCGTGAAGGGATTGACAACCCCTTTATCACGTTGGGTGCAAGTTGTTTGATTGGTTGAGCGGGTATTAGGTGATTTGTGCGTTGTCTTCTACTGGATTGATACCTTGGTTCTCAAACCGAGGGAAATACTTATCTCTACTTTATTGCATCACCCTTTCCTCTTCCAAGGAAAAATCAACGCAAGCTCAAGAAGTTGCATGAACTCTTTGGTTGGGGAGTCTCAAGAAAATTGTATTAAGATTGGGCTATTACCATTCTTCAAGCTAATCCCAGCCCCAGCTGTAAGTACTAGTTTCTGTCCGGCTTAAATATTCTTAATTTATTATGTAGTAATTGAGCCGGCTACTGTAATTGAGTCAGCTTCTGTAGGCGAGTTAGCTGACGCTGATGATTCATAAGAGGTAGAGCTCGACTCTCTTGGCTGATTATTTATTGAATTAGCTGACGCCCCTTATTCTCACGATGAGGCTGCCACAAGCCGGGCTGACGATATTGAGGTAATTCCTATCTCTTCCGGCTCAGACTCCGCACCTCCAGAGAGAATACACCGGGTCGTCCGGAAAGTAAAGTTTTCTCATCCAGATGCTCACTTAGATCCACCCTTTATTTTGAAGAAAACTCAGCATGAGCTAAGAGGCTAGACTCGGAGTGGCGGCTCAGGCGACTTAATGGTTGGGTTAAGTCAGAACCTTCTTCCCGTAAGTGGCCTGCTGAGGTTCGACACGCCCGACTCTTTCCTTACCCAAAGTTGGTCCTATGAGACATCGTCTTAACCCTTCGGACTCCAATTACCAGGAGTCGGCACCATATTTAGGCAGCTCGTCTCAAACCCAACTTCCTGCCTTCATTGTAAACCGAGGGTGAGTACTTGCATTTATTCATAACTTAAAACTTATTGTCATATACATCTTAATATTCCAATGTGATCACAGGGCCAAATCTAAGGAGAAAAAAAGAAAGGTTGGCAACTCTTCTAAGGCACCCCAAGTCCCTGAGTCGGAGGAACCAGTGCTGATAACCCCTAATGCCAACACCGATCAGCCTAAAGAGCCTTGCAACCAACAAGATGATCCACCTCCACAAACTGATGCAACGTCTTCTGAAGCCATGGATATTGAAGTTAACCTGGTGGATAATCGTGACCCGCCAAGTCCTATTCCGTCTTCAACTCTTGTCAAGCCAACCAAAGAAATTCCTTTTGACAAGAATAATGATGACATATCAATCATTAGGGTGGGTCACTGATAACCCACAAGTATAGGGGATCGCAACAGTTTTTGAGGGTAGAGTATTCAACCCAAATTTATAGATTCGACACAAGGGGAGCCAAAGAATATTTGAAGGTATTAACAGCTGAGTTGTCAATTCAACCGCACCTAGAGATTAATTATCTGTAGCAGTATGATCAGTAGCAAAATAGTTTGATAGTTTTGATTGTAGCAGCAGCAGCAATAGTAACAATAACAGTGATAGCAGTAATTTTATAGCAAGTGTAACAGTGATGATAGCAGTAGTAACTTAGTAGAAACAATATAGAAAACTTCATAGGCATTGGATCGGTGACTTGTTGGATGGTATTCATCATGTGACAGTTATAACCTAGGGCGATACGGCACTAGCTCCAGTTCATCGATATAATGTAGGCATGTATTCCGTAAATAGTCATACGTGCTTTATTAAAAGAACTTGCATGACATCTTTTGTCCTACCCTCTCATGGCAGCGGGGTCCATATTGGAAACTAAGGGATATTAAGGCCTCCTTTTAATAGGGAACCATAACAAAGCATTAACACATAGTGAATACATGAACTCCTCAAACTACGGTCATCACCGGGAGTTGGCCCGGTTGTTGTCACTCCGGGATTGCCGGATCATAACCGTAGTAGGTGACTATAACTTGCAAGATTGGATCTAAAACATGGATATAATGATGAATTCATAAACGGTTCAGATCTGAAATCATGGCACCCGGGCCCGAAGTGACAAGCATTAAGCATGGAAAAGTCATAGCAACATCAATCTAAGAACATAGTGGATACTAGGGATCAGGCCCTAACAAAACTAACTCGATTACCTGATGAATCTCATCCAACTCCTCACCGGCCAGCGAGCATATGAAGGAATTACTCACTCCCGGTGGCGAGCATCATGGAATTGGCGATGGAGAAGGGTTGGTGATGACAAAGAACGAAGATCCCCCTCTCCGGAGCCCGAAATGGACTCCAGATCTGCCCTCCCGAGGAAGAACAGGGCTTGGCGGCGGCTCCGTCTCGTGGATCATGCTAATTCTTTCTCACTGATTTTTTCTGGAATAATGTGAGTTTATAGTATCAGGGGGTCATCAGCTAAATCTTGACTTGAAGGGAACTCCACGACTCCGAACATCTCCTATCTGGCCACATATCCGCATTCTAGCTTGGCCTCCTAGTAGCCCATCAGTCTGGCCCACATGTAATGGGCCGGCAGCCCGAGGACCCCTTAGTCCAGGACTCCCTCAGTAGCCCTCGAACTAGCCTCCAACGCCGGGGTTTGCCATCTGGTGTCTTCAAATCTTCGTCTTGCGAGGTGAGTTCTTCACCTTTTCTCATACTGTACGAAGCAGTGTTCCCTTGCCGAATACTACCCGGAATCCAGATTAGTGTCATAGGGTCGCCACCCAGCGCGACACATGTCAATCCCGCTGACCGACTTCAACAATCCAGAATTCATAGACATCATTAGATCACGGGGGGGGGGGGGGGGACTAGCAGAGTTTAATGCTTACCTCGGGGCAAGGGCCAACTTTGACTGTCACACATATTTTTAGAAGGCGAGAGGCCCAATGACACCTTTCTCGCTGACCCATCTTTCCGGCTTTAGGACGAAACGCTTATTTATAGATCCACAAGCGCGAGGGGTGGCTGACCCATCCTCTTACCAAAAACCAGCGCCGGAGAAATTTTAGGCACCATGGCCGACATTCCAGGTTCATCTTCACGCCCTCACAGCCCCCTCCCTGGTGATTGGATGAGCTGCTCGGTCTCATGCCTGCGGCTGAGCAATTTGCAGACACAAGGCTATCTTCCTGCAGTAGATCTCGTTTTCGTCCACACCGGATTAATTTCTGTCGACGGCCAAGTGCTCGCTGAGAGCTCCCCTGCTCCAAGCAGGGAAGGGAGGGTATGTTTCGTGCCTTTCCTTCTACGAGGCAGAACGAGCGGTTGTCCCTGGAAGGCTCATCGTGGTCATGACCACCACTACAAAAAAAGACACATCCGTGACATTTTGGGCCGAACGATTTTTTTCCTGTCATGCTTCTGACACTTCTATGACGATAATTGTGACAAAACCTAGTATCATCATGGATGTGGTGGGCTCCTACTTCTATGACAAAAAATCATGATAGAAAATGGGCTTTTCATCCTGGGTAGGTCAGAGGTGCACCTGCATGACATTCTTTGGGCCGTCCATGATGGAAAAAATCATGGTAGAAGCAAGGGCGAGGAAATTTTTAGGGAGTTCTCGGTTACGGTGGGTGGTCGGGGCCGAGCGATGCACGGAGGTTTGCGCGTTTCTCTCATACACGTACGCGCGTGTGTGCGAGTTGTTGCGCTCTAACCGAACCCGAGTGAGGCGTTGGGCTCTAACTAAACCCGAGCAGTTGCACTAGCTACGTTACTGAACCCCGATCGATCCCTTGCTGTTAACTGAACCCTAGTGATTCCTTCGCTACTTCTGCTAACTGAAGCCGATCGAAGCTGCCTCTTGATGAACAGTTCCTGGTGGGGGTTGGATGAACAGTTCCCGGTGGGGGTTGGATGATCAGGATCCCGTGGTAGTTGAGGCCGTTGCCGTTGGATGAACAAGACTCCGATCAAGGAGGTGGGGTGGATGAACAGTAGCCTATGGAGGGCTGGTTAAACAGGACCCCATGGAGGTTGGATGAACAGGACCCTATGGAGGGCTGGTTGAACAGTAGTCGGTGGAGGGCTGGATGAACAGTAGCCCGTGGATGAACAGTAGCTGGTGGAGGCAGGAGGAAGACACGGTGGATAAACAGTGCAGGTGGAGGCTGAAGGAAGTCGACGGTGGGTGAACAATAGCCTGTGGAGTCCCGTTTTGCGGTACGCCACACCCCTCCGATTAACAGGACCCTCATTTTGACCGTAGTGCTCCAACACAAGTCCGCTTCATCCGTTTTGCGGTACACCACACCCCTCCCGATGAACAGGACCCCGGTTTCAAACATAGCCGGTCAAACAGAAGACCGTTTCCTCCGTACTATGGTATGCCAGACCCTATTTCAGCTGTTCCGTCCAAGCCAATTGGCTCCCGTTGAACAGGGCGCATTCTAACCCAGTCTATTGCCTCCCGATGAACAGGACGTTGTTTCTCCGTTCTGACCCAGCCGGTTGGCTGCCCGATGAACAGGATGCCGTTGCTGCCGTCCGTTGCCTCTCCATGTACACGAGCCCTGGCCGTACGTATGCGCGAGTACGCATTCGAGACCCCACCCACATGTACATATGTGGTCGTATTTTTTTGCATGTGGCTGTACGTACGTGTACACGGTTTGGCAGGGACTGCCTAAACTGCTATGTTGGGGGGCTCTACTACTACACGTGCCGCTGCTTGCTCTACCACGGTTCATCATTGCAGAGAGACCGATCGACCAGTATGTACGTACATGTTCACGATCAAAATGATAACGCTACGTACGCTTCGACCAGGTGGGTACCGGCTGTTAGGGGGGATAAGGAGGCACTTCCTTGCGTGCGAAGTTATTGATGGTGGGTCCGAGCTGTCAGGGGGAGGATTCATTTTTTTCGTGCCTAATTTGGAGGCACTTTCCTTGCGTCCGAAGATATAGTTGGTGGGTCCCATCTGTCAGAGGGGAAAACATTGTCCCCGCAAAATACAACTATGCCAAAATATAGAGGCCCTTCAGGTAGGTCCCTGCTATCAGGTGGAGGAATCATTATTTTGCGCATAATAAGGAGGCACTTCCTTGCTGCGGTTGTGGACCCACCTATCAGCCTCTCCACATATAGTCCTCTTCTGATGTAAGTCGTTCCTTAACCATGTTGACCAAGCCGCGCCGAGAGTAGCAAGGCGGTGGACGACGGCGAGGCCTAGGAAGGAAATGACCCAGAGCCGGGGAAGACTCAGCAGTTGTTTCCCATGCGGAGGGGCGTACGAGGGTTTGCTGGTTGGGCTGTAGTGTGAGGATGCTGTCGCCAGAGAATAGCAGCAGGTGTGGGTGAGTACAGGGATAGCCAGGCCAGCGATGGGAGTACGGTGGGGCGATGAGGCCTGTGCGGCAGCAGAGCAGGCCACGGGAGGCAAGAGCAAGCGGTACGACCAGCGCTAGTTTGGGCGGCTAGAGAAAGAAGACCATAGGTTGAAGAAGCACTACGGTCGTTGGATGGACATCGTACAGTCACTGGAGCTAGAATCGTTCATATTGACTAAGTTGACAAAGCCCTCCGTCCACGTCAGTAGGCCCACAAGTCAGCCTCCAACTATGGTGGGTCAAAGATAGTAGGGGGTATTTATTTTTTGTGTGTAATAAGGAGGCACTTCCTTCCGTGCGAAGATAGTAGGGGGTGATTAGACTACTTGACCAAATAAAAACTTAACCTTTTCCCAATTTTAGTTCTTGGCAGATTTTAGCTATTTTAGGACAAGTCAAGCAATCATCACACAATTCAAGCAAGCATGCAAAGAGTATATTGGCAGCGGAAAGTAAAGCATGCAACTTGCAAGAATGTAAAGGGAAGGGTTTGGAGAATTCAAACGCTATTGGAGACACGGATGTTTTTCCCGTGGTTCGGATAGGTGGTGCTATCCTACATCCACGTTGATGGAGACTCCAACCCACGAAGGGTAACGGTTGCGCGAGTCCACACAGGGCTCCACCCAAGGGCAACGGTTGCGCGAGTCCACATAGGGCTCCACCCACGAAGGGTCCACGAAGAAGCAACCACCCACAAAGGGTCCACAAAGAAGCAACCTTGTCTATCCCACCATGGCCATCGCCCACGAAGGACTTGCCTCACTAGCGGTAGATCTTCACGAAGTAGGCGATCTCCTTGCCCTTACAAACTCCTTGGTTCAACTCCACAATCTTGTCGGAGGCTCCCAAGTGACACCTAGCCAATCTAGGAGACACCACTCTCCAAGAAGTAACAAATGGTGTGTAGGTAATGAACTCCTTGCTCTTGTGCTTCAAATGATGGTCTCCCCAACACTCAACTCTCTCTCATAGGATTTGGATTTGGTGGAAAGAAGATTTGAGTGGAAAGCAACTTGGGAAGGCTAGAGATCAAGATTCATATGGTAGGAATGGAATGTCTTGGTCTCAACACATGAGTAGGTGGTTCTCTCTCAGAACATATGAGTTGGAATGATGTGTGTGTTCTGATGGCTCTCTCACCGAATGAGAAAGAGGTGGAGGGGTATATATAGCCTCCACACAAAATCCAACCGTTACATACAATTTACCAATCTCGGTGGGACCGAATCAGAAAACTCGGT